>NC_063054.1:842810-1142810 GCF_018812025.1 Megalobrama amblycephala | reverse complement strand
GAACTAAAAATAATACATAAATAAATAAATAAATGTATAAATAAATTTAATTAAATAAAATCATACAAGCAGCATGTTCATGGTAAATTTAGCGCTTGTTGAACACAATTGAATAAATCCAAGTTGCACATTATTATGCAAAGCTCTCTTTTTACAAGCTAGTCTCTTTTGATCTTTACTAAATGAAGGTGCATATTACTCAAACCAGCAACAGTTAAAAGAACAAACGATCATCTAAATCAGTCTGTAGCCTACTTTGCTGTTTGATGATCATTCAACATCAATCAATGACAGTTCAAACTGTAAACGACAGTATGGTATCAAACAATCAGAGGTGAATATATGCAGGTTATAAAGCATTTTAGGCTTATTAATAAAAAATAATAATCGATTTCTCAGCCCTGCACAGTTTCGCTGAACTCTAACTGAATTTATGGGCTTTAACTTAAATACAGTTAATTTCTAGGCCTCACCACATAAGGAACCAATAGGATATTTTTATTTGTTTCCATCTTCATAGATGGTCCAAACTGTTCTAAACAGGAACTGCTATCTTTGCTCAGCTATCTTCATGATGCGTATAATCCTGCAGGCCGCTTTTTCATCTTGCATTTCCTCTCTCTTGCTTCTTCGATTCATGCACTAGAAGACAGGCATCAGGCCACAGCAGCAGCAGGCCTGGGCTGGGCCCCAGATTCCCCACTCTCCTCCTCCCTCTGCTTAGCCACACACCACAGTTTCCCAGGTGCCAAACCACATATAGCAATGCTCGCCCCTCTTGGCAAATGCCTTCCCTCCTAGCGTGAGGATGCCTTTGCTAGCAGAGCAAGCTCCGCTGTTTCAGCCATTTCATCCCACCGTCTCTTACCCTTCCCATTGTCTATGGCCTGTAGATGTTAGCGTGAGGATGTCTCCGCTAATAGCGCAGGCCCGGTCATCAGTCTCAAACTCTCTTTTTATCTTTGGTCTACAGCTCAACCACGGACCTTAGCGTGAGGCTGCCTAGCGGCGCAGGTCCAGATGCCTTATTTTACTCCTCAGTTTCCCTCTTTTCTACACTTCTTGTTCCTCCCCAAGCTCCAGGGACTGACCCAAGCGTGAGGCTGACTCCGCTAGCAGCGCAGGCCCCGATGCTTTATTTTACTCCCAGCTTCCCTCTTTTCTACACTTCTTGTTCCTCCCCAGGCTCCAGGGACTGACCCGAGTGTGAGGCTGCCTCCACTAGTGGTGCGTGCCCAGATGCCTTATTCTCTTCCCCAGCTTTCCTCTTTTCTATCCTCCTCGTGTCTCCCTAGGTTCCAGGGGCCAGCCCAAGCATGAGGCTGCCTCCGCAAGCGGCCTTGGTCCCAGCCATTCCTCCAGCCTGCCTTTCCTGATTTTTCCCTTCTCAACATTACTTTATTTATATCATGTAAACAACATTAAGAACCTCCAAGCTCCCAGCAAACCACTTTTCCAGTCGTTCCCCATAGGAGCAGCAACCACAGCTGTTCAATAAGGCCTTTCCCAGCATCAGATTCAAACACGTGGTCACTGGTCATAAGAAGCTTTTAAGAACTACATCAAAGTGTTTCCACATTAAAGAAGCCTAACAAATGCTTATCAGCTAGGTTTTCAGTTCCAGCTCACTTTCTCACACATACCTACAAGCCATATCGAACTCAACTAATACCATCATTCCAATGAAATGGGAATGATCTCATTGCCAGTGCAGTGATGTCACCTCGGCTCCAGCAGGAGCTCAATTCTACTGTCCCCTCGGCTCCCGCAGATCAGTTCTTCTGGCTAATTTCTCCACTGCCGCAGCAGTGATGTCGCCTTGGCTCCCACAGGGGCTCAGTTTCTCTGGCTTTTTCTCTCCACTGCCGCAGCAGTGATGTCGCCTCCTTTCCTGCAGGAGCCCAGCTAAACTAAATTAAGTTGCCTAAACTCGCTCTCATCCAATGTTGCAAGCAATCTCCTGGTCTTCAAACTAACCCTCTAAACAGATTATTCAAACCACCCAGTCAAATCAAACTTCAATCTGACACCATGAGTATTGAGCTCCCATAAGAACCTCAGAAACAGTATAAATTTTCTATTCTTGTTCAACTATGGCTGGGCTTACCCGTCCGATTGCTGTGAGTATTAAACTCCTGTCGGACGGTGCGAGAGCCCTCCCAGTCGAAAATAGCTAAACATTTTGCTTTTACGCCAGCAGGGGCTTACCTGTCCAATCACAGCGAGTACTGAACTCCTGTCGGACGTCACTAGAGCGCTTACCAATCTAAAAAAATAATTAAATGTTTACCTCACTGCCAGCAGGGGCTTACCCGTCCGATTGCTGTGAGTATTTAACTCCCGTCGGACGCCGCAAGAGCCCTTACCAAACATTAACCCCTCTGCCAGCGGGGGGCTTAGCCATCCGATCGCAGCGACCGAGCGTCCGTCGGACTAGAACCCTCCCAATCTAAAATAACTAAACATTCACCCCATGCCAACAGTGGCTTACCCGTCCAATTGCAGTGAGTATTGAACTCCCGTCGGACACCGCACGAGCCCCCAAACTAAAATTACTAAACGTCCACCCCACCGTCAGTGGGGGCTTACCCGTCCGGTCGCAGTGAGTATTGAACTCCCGTCGGATGCCGCACGAACCCCCAATCTAAAATTACTAAACGTCCACCCCACCGTCAGCGGGGGCTTACCCGTCCGATCGCAGTGAGTATTGAACTCCCGTCGGATGCCGCACGAACCCCCAATCTAAAATTACTAAACGTCCACCCCACCGTCAGTGGGGGCTTACCCGTACGATCGCAGTGAGTATTGACCTCCCGCCGGATGCCGCAAGAGCCCCCAATCTAAAATGTAAGCTGGGCTGGAGTAGCTTGTGCCCTCCTGAGTAAAGTGGGCTTCATGGGGCTAGACCGACATCTTTTCCTTATGGACAACACAAGAGTTGATTTGTCTGGATTGACACCTTTCTATTGACACCTTGATCCACAGGTAGAGGAGGGGTGTCCATTCTGTGGGCAAACAGAAACTGTTTTTTGTGAATTTTAATTTTACTGTGGTTGACTTGAAGCTTTGTTATCTCAATTGGAAGAATGATGTAGAAGTTTAAGAGAAGTGTCCTCACCTATACTTTTTATTCATGGGCCCAAGTATAAAAAATAGAAAGCAAATCCACATGATGCATAATTTTTAGTTTGGACAGGCGAAAATGGCAATCTGGCTATCAGGCAAAGGTAAACTAAATGGTATGAGCTCAACTGATGTAGTGTCAATTTTAAAGGGTCTAAGAAAATCAAGGTTAAAGGTGGAATATGCTTATTATTAACTGGTTACTGCATCCTCTCTCTCTCAGAGGAAGTGGGCGTCACATTCAGCACCTCATGTTGAACATGTAACCAGGAAAGAAACACTCAAAACTCATCTGAACACACATCGAGAGCTTCAGAAGAACTGAATCTACTGACAACAGAGAAGATCATTTATTAAGGGAGAAGAATGAAGATCATCTTGACTTTCACTCTGCTGATGATTCCTGGTAAGAATCTGAACTCAAGTCCTGATCAACAATCACATCAGAAGAAGCAGAACAGAGATTAAATAATGAACAAAAGTCTTTATCTAGAACTAACATGGTGAAATTACCTTTAAAGACACTTTAAAATGAATCTCACTTTGTTGTAGGTGTCGTGATCTCCATGAGAGTGACGGGATATTCAGGAGGAGGAGTCACGATCACATGTGGATATGATAAATATTATACAGAAAATGCAAAGTATTTTTGTAAAGGACAGTGGTCAACATGCACATATAAAATCAAGACTAAAGAGAAAAATAAATGGGTTCAGGAGAATAGATTTTCTCTATATGACGACACAACATCAGCAATCTTCACTGTGACCATCAGAGATCTGAAACAATGGGTTTCTGGGACGTACTATTGTGGAACTGAAAGAGTTGGACCAGATCTCTACACTGAAGTGGATCTGAAGGTTATAACAGGTGAGTAACTGAGACCCTCAAACCTGTGACGATCTCCAGAACATCACGATACTTCACACGTCTAACTCATATCAGACACCATCAATAACCTTTTGATCTCCTGATGGAAGATTTACACTCATATCAAATGTTGCAGCAAAGTGACAGATAAATGTGTTTATATTGAGAACAAAATGACACAATATCTGGACATTAAGAAGGGTGACCCGCTTTCATTCATTTATGCATTATTTGACAGAATTCATGAATTTATCTGGTAATTCTAACATTGCTGCTCTTTATTTGTATCTGAAACAGATGATTGTTGTGTGAAGAACATCAGTCTATCAGCTGCTGCAGGAGGATCTGTGAACATCAGCTGCAAATACCCACAATCCCACAGTAGAGATGTGAAGTTTCTCTGCTGGAGATCTGGAGATGATCTCTGTGCTGAAGAGACGTCTGTGAATCAGAGCAGAAGATGGAGTCCTGAGGGAAAGATCCGGCTGTATGATGACAGAGAAGAGCAGCTCCTGACGGGAAGCATCAGTCATGTGACTGAACAACATTCAGAATACTGGTGTGGAGTTCAGTCTGATCAAGGACACAAGAGCTTCATCACACGAGTCCTGATCAGAGTTACAGGTACGGATGATTTTCTCAAGCTCATTGAAAACCACGACTAACATCTATTCAGCAGATCACTGGATCTTATTCATCATGTTGCTTGAAATGGTTAAAAAGGTTTGAAGACTGATTCTGTCTTTTTTAAAAAGCAAAACCACAAACTGCAGTTCAAAAGAGGAAGTATAAAATAAACTGCAGTTCGTATGATTCAGTCTATGCAGGTAAAAGTTCATCTTTGTGTAGAAAAATGCTGCTGTTCTGCACAATGAGAAACTGCACACATAGTAAAGCAATGGACAGTGTTTGTGTGTTTGACTGATTTATTCTTCATTTCACTCTATAAATGTGACCACTCTAATATTGTTATACAGTTATAGATATTTGTTCGTTTCACATTCTTATTACTTACTGTTCCTGAAACTTACAGAGTCTCTGTCAGCGTCTGATGTTTCTTCATCAGTGTGAATGCAGGACCTGGAGATCTGATGCAGTTTGAAGCAGTTTTTAGTTCTCTGTGTGTGTTCATCTCGTATCACTGCAGTGTTTGGTGTTGCAGCATTAGTGCTCATTTGGACACAGTATTACAGTTTTTAATGTTAGTACAGGTGTGGTCATCTGGATGCAGTAGAACTGCAGGCTTTAGTTCTGCTGCCAGTTCTTTTACCACACTTGTACTATAGTTAACTGCAGTTTAAGGGAGCTCATTCAGTATTGACAGTATCATCCTGTACTGGATTCAGTGTGCGGCCAGAAACCTTCTTGATCTTTTTCAAGTATTCCCTTGGCTTTACACACCTGAAGGAAAAGGATTTCTTGTCTATTTGGAGCGCAACTGTTTTTCTAGTTTCACTGGTTCACTGGTTTTTATTTTTTTTCTAGGCTTGATTGTGTTTATGGGGTGCAGTTTAACATGTCTTACAGGAACACTCCACTTTTTTTGAACATTTTCCAACTCCCCTAGAGTTAAACAGTTGAGTTTTACCGTTTTCAAATCCATTTAGCCGAAAAGTGGCGGTACCACTTTTAAGCATAGCTTAGCATAGTTCATTGAATCTGATTAGACCGTTAGCATCTCGCTCAAAAAGAGTTTCAATATTTTTCCTATTTAAAACTTGATTCTTCTGTATTTACATCGTGTACTAAGACTGACGGAAAATAAAAAGTTGTGATTTTCTAGGCCGATATGGCTAGGAACTATACTCTCATTCCGGCATAATAATCAAGGAACTTTGCTGCCGTACCATGAGTGCAGCAGGTGTAATGATATTACGTAATGAAATGACAAGGAGGCAGCCTCATGCAATACAAAGTCAATGGAGACGGTTGGATTGGGCGTGGTCTTCAGATTATGACGCGTGTCTCTGTCTCTATATGCCGTGCAACATGGCCTCGCCCACTTTGTTGTGTGTTCCCGGGGCGTGTTTTGCAGGGTTTATGATGTCATCAACCCGGGAAGAAGCTCGTTGTAGTCGTTTCTGTAGGCATTAAACTGCCATAACTTTAAAAGACAATAACTTTGTTTGCACTGAACTTTCAGCGCTGTAACTTTGCAGATACTGTTTATGCTCAAGCAGCAACATTACACACTAACTAAAGTGAAATCACATTGAACCACCCCTTTAAGTTCTAGGTGTGAAAAATCATAATTTAGAAATTCATTTTTTCATTTTCCTAAAATTCTCAGGGACATCATCATCATCATCATCATCTGCTGCTTCTTTCTCATCATTCCAATCTTCTACATCACTGGCGTCTCTGAACACATCATCAGGTGATCAATGTGCTGTAAATACGACCCCTATAGCTGAAATATATTACTAAACATAAAAATAAATCATATTTTCAACTCTAAAATGAATAACACTATTACATTTAATACATTTTAAATAGATAAATTGTAAAAGTAAATAAATAATAATACATTTAATAATAATTAATAATAATAATAATAAATAATAATAATAACCCAATCATTCTCGTTTGCATATTGGAGTTGAATCTGCAAATTTGGTGGCTTCGTTATGGAATGGACCAAAGCTGCTGAAATAAATAAATGTAAAAAAGTAAAATAAATAATAATTACAAAATATACAAAGAAATATAAAAAAATGTTTTACATTTATTTCCTTATTTCTGTATGATTGTATTTTTCTCAATTTTTTTTAATTTATTTATAATTTATTTACTTAATTTTATTTAACACATTAATTTATATATGTATTTATATCTACATTTATTTAGCTCCACATTTAATTATTTCCACATGTATTTATTAATACATTTTTAAATGTAAATATATAAATAAATAAATGTTGTTGTTGTTATACTTTTTTTTTCTTATTTATTTCAGCAGCTTTGGCATTTTTTTATTTATTTTTTTATTTGCTTTTTTAAAAGAGGACAATGCACATTAATTAACACAAGAAACAAGTCTCTTATGAAATGTGCCAGATTTAGCCATTCTGGTTAATTTTCATCTGCAGTCCCTGGCAGGTTGATGGTAAACACACACACAAAAGCAAAAAAAATACATACAAAACCAAAAGCAAACAAGAAACCACTATTTATGAAGACATATTTGATTATCCAATAGCCACCCTTTTATCATTTTAGAGAAAGAAGCAAGAAAATACTGACTGCCCAAAAGCACTTCTTCTATGAGGTATTATACAGTCCCCTCTAGTAGTGGCTCTAGTAGATGAGTTAAAATTTTGTTTAATAAATTAATTAAGTGGTGGTGGGGTCATATCATGCAAAATTTTATACACAAGTAGGATATCTGCAAATTTAATCATATTTTCCCAACTTAAAAACCCATATTTACTTAAAATTTTACAATGATGATATGAATTAGACCTTTTGTCCAATATTTTCAAAGCCTGCTTATAGAATATTTCTAATGATTGGTTAAATTATTCCTAATATGTCTAAAATTTACCAAATTAAATTTAATTCTATTTCCAACTTTTTTAACTTGTTTTTACATGTGAGTTGTGAATCAAGTACTGTACCTAAATATTTATACTCATGAACACTGATAACCTTCTACCTGGATTCCATTGTGGGAAACTGACTGTAAAATATGTATTTTAGGTATGGGAATGGCATGTTTTGATATTGGGATATGGTCATTAGGCTTCTTTTTGGGATATTTTGATTGGCCATTGGGCAGGTTTTGTTACTCAGATCTGGCAACCCTGAAAATCCAGTATCATGGTCTGGTCAATCCTACTCCAAACGTCAAGCTACGCTCATGATCTGATCTGATATTCAGCTCAAAGTGATCAGACTCTCTGATTATTTCTCCTGTGTTTTCAGGCTCTTCTCTTGATCGTCCCTCTGGTTCTGGTTCTTCTGGTTCTGATCATCGCTGGACTCTCATTTACTGTTTCTCTGTAAGAAGCATCATTCTCGAGGTAAAACTCTTTCTTACTTTATATGCAGAAACTCTCCATTTACACCCAGTTTAAAACAGGTCATTACCAGTGTCTGAAGCATGAGTCTAAACATGAAAATTAAATATAAGTTGGTAGGCCGCAGCCTATGGCGTCATCACTGGTGCGACCGTGAGTATAAAAGGGCACCTGTGAAATACGTCATCCTCTTTCTTGTCTTCAGAAAAAAAGAAGAAAAAAACACAGGCCTAAAGGTTAGCAGATGCCCTCTTGAACTTCAAGCTCTCTGGACAAACACATTCACACCTTGCGTCATTTCCTTCTCATTAGTTTCTCAAGTGTTTCTTAAAACAGAACAGCAAATGTAGTTATTTTCCACTGATGCAGGCTGTTTCAAATGTCACACAAAACAGAGAGAAACCAAGTATCAATGCATCATTTTATAAATCAAGATAATTAAAAAAAAAAAAAAACACTTTTTTCTTCTACAGATCCTCCCTGTCTACTAATCTTAAGTATGGAGTGTTGCTAGGCCTCCTCACATTTTGAGAGTCATTATATTAAGGCCTTCACTCTGTGGAGTCAGTATTTTAAGAGAGCTTAGCATTTTAACCCTTCTTGGTATTACCTTAGAGTGTTGCCTAGGCCTCCATTTGAGGACTCCACTCTTTGTTGTAGTCGTACACAAGTTCCGAATTCAGCATTCCTTCAGCATGTGCAGCGTAGGTATTCCAGTCCCCATAGCGACCCCTAGAGGATGCAGCATGAGTTTCCTTTCGAAAGGGAACGTCTCAGGTTACACACGTAAACATGGTTCCCTGAGAATAGGGAACAAGACACTGTGTCTCTTTGCCATGCTTCAGGCATTCCTGCACAGGTCTCCTTCAGACAAGAAGTGGATGATATTTTTCACAGGTGGCGTTTTATACTCACGGTCACACCGGTGATGACAACATAGGCTGCCGCCTGCCAGTGTCAAGTCTATTGTTGTGTTAAGACTCATGCTTCAGAGACTGGTAATGCTGGAGGCATTCCCCCCATAGTGACCCCTAGGGGACGCAGGGTCTCATTCCCTATTCTCAGGGAACCATGGCTACGTGCACAACCTGAGACATTTTCCAACTTTCTGTCGCCACCTATAGGCTGCAATGAGACGAGCAAAATACAGACACTTGATGATGTGTGAAAACATTTACACAAAACATCAGTGTTGAATTGTGATATACAGTAATGTCATTAATTTAGGATCCTTGTTTTTTGACAGGCAGTGATTCATCATCTCAGACTGGACCAGGAGAACATGAAGTGGTGAGTCCAGTTACCGTATTGATTTTTATTCATAATGATATTAATCTCTAATGCCTTCCATCCTGAAGATCTTCAGAGCTGTAAATAATTTCTCTGTCTCTCCTCAGGTTTCTCACACTGGTTGTGATTACGATGAGATTAAAGACACTCACAAACAATTACCCACAAACCCTTCTGTTTCTTCTGACTTTCTATATGCCACTGCCCAGTTACCCACAAACCCCTCTGTTTCTTCTAACTGCGTTTACACTACAGTTCAGAAAGCCACTGGTGACTCTCAGTGCTGCATCACATCTGCTGAGGATCTGAATTACACTGTGGTAAATTTCCACAAGGAATCAGACAGTGTCAGTATCAGGAATAATCAGGATTACAGTCAATATGCTGCTGTCAATCATCTCACTGCTTGACGAGCCACAGCAGAGAATATAAATGAGCTGAATGTTTTTAATCACCTTTTTTTGGCATTAGGTTTGTATGTTTGGGGTTTTTTGTTTTTTTGTTAGTCTTCCTCAGTGATGCTCCTTTGCCTTATATTTTAGGGCCTGTGGAAATTAGAGAGGAACTGGCTTTTGCTCCAACTACAAACCTTAAACCTGCATGGATCTGGATTATCACAACATGACCTTCCTTACAACACAAATAAAGCCTGTGTTGTTGAGTTGTTTAAAAGTTAGCAAATGGAGGTATTTAACAGCTACAAACTCAAAATGCTACATCAATATACTTCAGGACATCACAGATGGACAATGCCAGATACCACAGAAGTATCAAGATGAGATCGATTGATGTGAAGAAAGAAAATGAATCTGTGGAGTTTCATAATCTATATGAGGCTAGTGGGGGTCATGGAGTCAACCCAAAATTAGGGCTATCACCATTATGAAATCCGACTTATGATTAATTGTCTGAAAAATAATTGCGATTATGCTGATTAGTTGTTAGTTTTAAGGCTTTTTCATGCCTTTTTTGTGTGCTTCATTCATTCATTAAATAATTGCGATGAATTTAATCCTTTAAAAGTTATCATTCTGCAAGATTACAGTTAATACCTCTAAATATTAAAGTAATTTAATGCAATAAATAACTGAAACAATCACAACAATCTGGCCAATAACAGAAAAGGTCATAAATGCACATATACATATATATATATATATATATATATATATATATATATATATATATATATATATATATATATATATATATAGGGTTTGGCAAAAATACATCAAAATGTATCTTAAAATAAAATACCAACTACCTTAATTTTAAGTGCATCAAAATAAACTACAAAATACAGCAGCCACACCATGTATCAAAATAAACTACTGTATATATATATATATATATATATATATATATATATATATATACAGGGATGGGCAGTATTTATGATAAATGTATTTCAAATACAAAATAGTATTTTGTAATTTGTATTTGATAGGGTTGATGAAAATGGCTTTGTATTTTGTATCAAAATACTTTAGTGTTTTGTATGTTTGTATTTTTAAAATATTGTAAAATACTTTTAAGAAGTCTACCTGATGACATCATCAAATTGCAGCCTCTGATTGGTGCCTACTCTATAGTTTGCAGAGACTTGTTGAGATCAGAACAGAATATTGATCCATATGGAAGAAGGTGGCGAAAGTAAGAAACGTGCAGGCTGCCAGCTTTCCATCAATCTTTTGCATAAATTGCTATAATTTTTAACAGTTCATGTTAAGTTTTGGTATTCATTTTGGTATCCTAGGCTAAATAGTTTACCAATTTACATAATGTTCTTGAAAACTATTACACAGTGCAGCAGCCCAATATATTTATGATTAACAATCAAATGATTAATTAGTTATAAATTAGTTGCTATGAATACAGGTGCCATCAGTTGTCTTCTTATGAATGACTTTGTTTGTCACTGAGTCAGTGTTGCTGATGCAAAGTAGGCCCTTTGTTACCAATCACCAAGTAACTAAATTAGGATACAATTATGTGTCATTCGCAAACATTAAACTGTTGGTTACTTTAAAACTAACCTTCATCTGGGAGATCACAGGGATTTGTGAATATTTGATCTGTTAAAGCCACAATATGTAAATTTTCGCAGCTAAAGGTCGCACATTCAAAACAAAGGCGTAGCTTGATGACACCTTGAATTCACAGAATCATGGGATGTGTTGTCTTCACGTCTGCAGTCGGTGGAAAAGAATCTGGATGAGACTCGGGCAGAAATCATGTTCATGGATGAGATTAACATTACTGTAGTATGAAGCAGAGCAGGGCCGAGTGCTGTGAGAGCTGAATGAAGCCACTGGAGTGATTGCTAATGAGACACGAGCGCAACAAACGTCTCGACAGCAGCTTTGAACTTTTATTATGTCACAGTCGCCGCTTCCACTTCTTCTGCTCAAGCGAAAGTGGGGTAAAGCAGCGCTGTCTTATCATATCAGATACATTTGTGTGTTGAAAGTTGTTATAATGCTACTCTTTTGCGAAGAAATTTCATGCTCCCTTGTAAAAGTATTTTTTAGTATTTTTAAAATACAAAAAAAAAAAAAAAAAAAAAAAAAAAAAAATATATATATATATATATATATATATATATATATATATATATATATATATATATATTATTGGTCATGCAATTAATGTATCTTCTTATTAAAATCAATCCATTTCAAGTTATTCAGTTGGCCAATAATGTAATTAAATCTTCCCAATTAGCAGATGATAAGGCAATTTGATATCTGATATACACATTTACAATAATATTCCACTTTCATTAATGGTGATAAGCACTGAAATTACATACAGTCATTAAGCAGTCGCAGAAGTTAAACATGATATGAATTTAGATAGTGGATGTGCTGCTTTTGATCACTTTTCCTGTGAAATGCTGTTTTAATGACAGCGAGGAGTGATAGGACAATAACTCCTCTTTAAACTAATCTGCAGATAAAATATTTTAGCGAGAACGATGATCAGTGATGCACACTTACTTCGATATTATGGTAGACACTGCTGGATTCAATGGTTGAACAGTTCATTGTCCAGTTTGAACAGGTTCAATGATAATATCTGACTGTAGAAGAGCAGCTGCAGGAGGTGTTGATGTCGTGTGATCTTCAAATAAATATGAAAAATACCACTGTATTTGAAGGATACAACTTGAAGAAAAGCTTGAAGATTTGCACGTTTTGTCTTTTAAAATACTTTGTCAGTGACACACTGAGACAGACAATTGTATTTACACTGTAATAAACAAGTAGACCGATCTGTTTCCACTAAAAACAGCCTATAAACATCCTAAAAGATGTTCACATTATCAGCAACACTGCATGAATTTGATTTATTTGTTTAAAACAATTAAAATACTATTTGACCAGTGGAACTGAATGAATCAACTCTATTCTGAAAACTTTAAATGAGAAGTATTTTATACAATTTTGTTTTAATGGATATTTTGATATATTTATTCTAAAACATAAAGAGGATATTGGATGATCTTTATCAATGTAATGTGTGGCACAAATGGCATTTATAGTTCGTATCTAATATTTTCCAATTTCTTGTTAACCATGGTGTCACATGAATGGGAACATGCATGGAAATGATATGCAGATGCAGATAAACCAACATTTATGAATGAAGAATTTAGCAAATCCAAAAAGGTTAGTGTTGTGTACAGTCTTTCTTGAGGACACCAAATGTAACTTGTTTCAGCTAATGGGATTTACATTATGTTTTATTAACGTAGTTTCGGAGGAACAAGTTAAATAAGCTACACAATCATTATGTCATCTCATTACGTCATCTCAACCAGCTGTCAACAATCTGTAATCAACATATATACCCAATCGGCATGAGTTCAGGCCTATAGGCCTATATAATCACAGTCAAACTCACCCAAGGATCCTCGACAGTTTCCAGCATTTGGTCCCGCCCTAAGTTCCCAACATGTCCGAAGTCGCGTCCGATGAAGAATCTTTCATCCTCGAGGAATCTTTGCCACAATCCTCTGGCCTTAGGAACAATTTTTCTCCAATCCAACGGCATTATTTCGGGGGGGCGTCAGCCCAAACAAACGGGTCCGTGCATGCCAAAACGCCGAGGCCTGTCACCACATCCAAATCATCTCCTTCTGTGTATTTTCACTCCTGCCCATTCAGTCATTACTGGCATAGAGAAATGGACAACAAGGCAGCCGAGCACCAAGCTTGAGTCTCGGGCAATGCCGCCTTTTCCCGCGAAGGAACGGGCCTTCTTCCAGCGCCAGGCTGCCGCAGCAGGCCTTCAGCAAGGCGCGCCGCAGCGCAGATCCAGTTCCCAGCCAGCTCACACTCTGGTGTGAGGGGATTAACAACAGTCGAGAAATTTTTACAGAAACTGCAGTAGTACCCAGCCATCCCCAAAAACCTTCGTAACTCTCGTCGGGTGGTAGGAACTGGAAATTCCGCAATTGCTGCAACTTTAGCCTCTACCGGACGTACTTGACCTTGTCCAACCTGTTTGCCAAGATAAGTGACAGTCGCTCGGCCAAACTCGCATTTTGCCAAGTTAAGTGTTCAATTAGCTTTGTCAAGACGCTCAAACACGGTTCTCAACGAGCACATATGTTCTTTCCAATCCGTTGAATAGATAACCAAATCATCAAGATATGCGTTGCAATTCGGTACATCAGCTAAAACAACATTTACCAGACGCTGAAACGTTGCCGGTGCGTTTCTGAGCCCGAAAGCCATCACAGTGTACTGAAGGAAGTTATCTGGTGTTACAAACGCAGAGATATCTGACGCTTGTGATGTAAGTGGAACTTGCCAGTATCCCTTCAACATATCCAGTTTACTGACAAAACGAGCAGAACCGATGTTATCGATACAGTCTTCCATGCGCGGTAATGGTTAGCTGTCTGGCACAGTCACAGCGTTTACCTTGCGGTAATCGGTGCAGAATCTAAAAGTGCCATCAGATTTCGGCACAAGCAAACATGGAGAACTCCAGGGACTGCAACTAGGTTTGGCGAAACCATTCTCCAACAGATAACTAACCTCCTGACGCATAACAGACCTTTTGACTGTATTGACGCGATAAGCATGCTGCTTAATAGGGCGAGCACCATCCACAACAATATCATGCTGCAAAACATTCGTTTGTCTTGGTACATCGCTAAACAGACATTTAAAATCAGAGATTAAGTTACCAATATCGGATTGTTGGGCGAAGGTTAAATGAATAAGACATGAAGAGAGATCTTGTAATATCTCAGAGTTTGCTAACCGTACACACTGATGAGGAGCATTGCGGAGTACGACACCATCCTCATCAGCACCCGAGACACCAGGAGTGGGCGTCAGCTCTACAGCTATTGCGACGGAAGAGACAGCGGGCCCTGCAGTCTGTTCGGTCTGTTCCGGAGCTTCAGATTTCTCTCTGGCATGGTAAGCTTTTAACATGTTTATGTGACACACTCTTGTTTGGTGTCTCCTATCAGGTGTGGAAAGCATATAATCAGTTTCACTCATTTTCCTTTTAACAACATACGGACCAAAGAAACGAGCCGACAAAGCTGATCCAGGAACAGGCAAAAGAACGAGCACTTCATCACCAGGCACAAAAGATCGCGCAACTGCTTTCCGATCGAACTTGCGCTTCATGTTTTTTTAGACATTAGCTAGAGATTCTTTAGCTAGCGACCAAGCAGTATGTAAACGATCCCGAAAAGTACTAACATAATCCAGTACATTAGTGTTCGGACTCGAATCAGTCATTAAAATCTTTTCCTTAAGAACTTTTAAAGGTCCCCTTACCTGATGCCCAAAGACGAGTTCGGCCGGACTAAAACCAAGAGACTCAACCCCGCAAGAGTTGGCTCTCACCATTGATTACTCTCACCATTGGCTCAACCCCGCAAGAAGCACAGTTTGAATCCTTCTCGTCTTCTTTCCAGAATTTTCACAGTCATTCCATCTGGATCAGTGTTGATCGGAGGGATTGTTTCTGTGACTTGCCGTTCTAAATTACCGTGGTGCTTCCTTGTGGTTAAACATGCAAACGTAGCTTATATATCACGTTCAGTTCGCACGCAGAATCACTATTAAACTCGGAACTTATTGTCATTGCTGTCCTGCGATTTATCAACAAATCGCTTGGAAACTTAAAGGCTCTCTAAGCGATCCTGGGCGGAGTTACTTCCTGTTGACGTTAGAAGTGTTGTCAAACAAAACAGAGGCTAGCTAGACCCTCCCTCCTCCTCCTCCTGGCCATCCCCTCCGTGCTTCTTGAAACAGTCATGAACGCGCATTTAAAATGTAAGTAGCTTGCGTATTGATGCTGCTTGTCTGTTATTGGCTGGAGCGTGTTTATTATTATTCATGGTCCAGGCTGCACCAGTTTGTTTTTATTGCCGTTTTCGGAGCTTGTGGCGACTACAGAGACCGCATTTTTTTACAGTGTGTTCAGGGGACAGGCAGCTAGTGGTTAGTGAAGAGATGTTTGCTGTATGTGACAAAAAAATGTTTTGGCCTAAAAACGCGTGACTTTGCTTAGAGCACCTTTAAAGTAATTTCTGTAACTTCAACCCACAGCTGCACTATTGGTAAAGAGACGCAGCACAGACTGGTAGGACAAAATTGTTCTTTTGCTGATGCATTCAAATAAATTTTACCGTTTCTATTCATCTGTATGTTCATCTATATTTAGAACTAACAGAAATCTGTAAGTAACGTAACGAACCATAGACGAATAACCAGTGAATAAACTGTTATGTTGTATGTTCCTACACAGTTTGATAAAGCATGGAATTTGATTTGAGTACTTTGAGTACCAGGTCTGGATAAGTATGGGAAAATAGAACTAAAAATAATACATAAATAAATAAATAAATGTATAAATAAATTTAATTAAATAAAATCATACAAGCAGCATGTTCATGGTAAATTTAGCGCTTGTTGAACACAATTGAATAAATCCAAGTTGCACATTATTATGCAAAGCTCTCTTTTTACAAGCTAGTCTCTTTTGATCTTTACTAAATGAAGGTGCATATTACTCAAACCAGCAACAGTTAAAAGAACAAACGATCATCTAAATCAGTCTGTAGCCTACTTTGCTGTTTGATGATCATTCAACATCAATCAATGACAGTTCAAACTGTAAACGACAGTATGGTATCAAACAATCAGAGGTGAATATATGCAGGTTATAAAGCATTTTAGGCTTATTAATAAAAAATAATAATCGATTTCTCAGCCCTGCACAGTTTCGCTGAACTCTAACTGAATTTATGGGCTTTAACTTAAATACAGTTAATTTCTAGGCCTCACCACATAAGGAACCAATAGGATATTTTTATTTGTTTCCATCTTCATAGATGGTCCAAACTGTTCTAAACAGGAACTGCTATCTTTGCTCAGCTATCTTCATGATGCGTATAATCCTGCAGGCCGCTTTTTCATCTTGCATTTCCTCTCTCTTGCTTCTTCGATTCATGCACTAGAAGACAGGCATCAGGCCACAGCAGCAGCAGGCCTGGGCTGGGCCCCAGATTCCCCACTCTCCTCCTCCCTCTGCTTAGCCACACACCACAGTTTCCCAGGTGCCAAACCACATATAGCAATGCTCGCCCCTCTTGGCAAATGCCTTCCCTCCTAGCGTGAGGATGCCTTTGCTAGCAGAGCAAGCTCCGCTGTTTCAGCCATTTCATCCCACCGTCTCTTACCCTTCCCATTGTCTATGGCCTGTAGATGTTAGCGTGAGGATGTCTCCGCTAATAGCGCAGGCCCGGTCATCAGTCTCAAACTCTCTTTTTATCTTTGGTCTACAGCTCAACCACGGACCTTAGCGTGAGGCTGCCTAGCGGCGCAGGTCCAGATGCCTTATTTTACTCCTCAGTTTCCCTCTTTTCTACACTTCTTGTTCCTCCCCAAGCTCCAGGGACTGACCCAAGCGTGAGGCTGACTCCGCTAGCAGCGCAGGCCCCGATGCTTTATTTTACTCCCAGCTTCCCTCTTTTCTACACTTCTTGTTCCTCCCCAGGCTCCAGGGACTGACCCGAGTGTGAGGCTGCCTCCACTAGTGGTGCGTGCCCAGATGCCTTATTCTCTTCCCCAGCTTTCCTCTTTTCTATCCTCCTCGTGTCTCCCTAGGTTCCAGGGGCCAGCCCAAGCATGAGGCTGCCTCCGCAAGCGGCCTTGGTCCCAGCCATTCCTCCAGCCTGCCTTTCCTGATTTTTCCCTTCTCAACATTACTTTATTTATATCATGTAAACAACATTAAGAACCTCCAAGCTCCCAGCAAACCACTTTTCCAGTCGTTCCCCATAGGAGCAGCAACCACAGCTGTTCAATAAGGCCTTTCCCAGCATCAGATTCAAACACGTGGTCACTGGTCATAAGAAGCTTTTAAGAACTACATCAAAGTGTTTCCACATTAAAGAAGCCTAACAAATGCTTATCAGCTAGGTTTTCAGTTCCAGCTCACTTTCTCACACATACCTACAAGCCATATCGAACTCAACTAATACCATCATTCCAATGAAATGGGAATGATCTCATTGCCAGTGCAGTGATGTCACCTCGGCTCCAGCAGGAGCTCAATTCTACTGTCCCCTCGGCTCCCGCAGATCAGTTCTTCTGGCTAATTTCTCCACTGCCGCAGCAGTGATGTCGCCTTGGCTCCCACAGGGGCTCAGTTTCTCTGGCTTTTTCTCTCCACTGCCGCAGCAGTGATGTCGCCTCCTTTCCTGCAGGAGCCCAGCTAAACTAAATTAAGTTGCCTAAACTCGCTCTCATCCAATGTTGCAAGCAATCTCCTGGTCTTCAAACTAACCCTCTAAACAGATTATTCAAACCACCCAGTCAAATCAAACTTCAATCTGACACCATGAGTATTGAGCTCCCATAAGAACCTCAGAAACAGTATAAATTTTCTATTCTTGTTCAACTATGGCTGGGCTTACCCGTCCGATTGCTGTGAGTATTAAACTCCTGTCGGACGGTGCGAGAGCCCTCCCAGTCGAAAATAGCTAAACATTTTGCTTTTACGCCAGCAGGGGCTTACCTGTCCAATCACAGCGAGTACTGAACTCCTGTCGGACGTCACTAGAGCGCTTACCAATCTAAAAAAATAATTAAATGTTTACCTCACTGCCAGCAGGGGCTTACCCGTCCGATTGCTGTGAGTATTTAACTCCCGTCGGACGCCGCAAGAGCCCTTACCAAACATTAACCCCTCTGCCAGCGGGGGGCTTAGCCATCCGATCGCAGCGACCGAGCGTCCGTCGGACTAGAACCCTCCCAATCTAAAATAACTAAACATTCACCCCATGCCAACAGTGGCTTACCCGTCCAATTGCAGTGAGTATTGAACTCCCGTCGGACACCGCACGAGCCCCCAAACTAAAATTACTAAACGTCCACCCCACCGTCAGTGGGGGCTTACCCGTCCGGTCGCAGTGAGTATTGAACTCCCGTCGGATGCCGCACGAACCCCCAATCTAAAATTACTAAACGTCCACCCCACCGTCAGCGGGGGCTTACCCGTCCGATCGCAGTGAGTATTGAACTCCCGTCGGATGCCGCACGAACCCCCAATCTAAAATTACTAAACGTCCACCCCACCGTCAGTGGGGGCTTACCCGTACGATCGCAGTGAGTATTGACCTCCCGCCGGATGCCGCAAGAGCCCCCAATCTAAAATGTAAGCTGGGCTGGAGTAGCTTGTGCCCTCCTGAGTAAAGTGGGCTTCATGGGGCTAGACCGACATCTTTTCCTTATGGACAACACAAGAGTTGATTTGTCTGGATTGACACCTTTCTATTGACACCTTGATCCACAGGTAGAGGAGGGGTGTCCATTCTGTGGGCAAACAGAAACTGTTTTTTGTGAATTTTAATTTTACTGTGGTTGACTTGAAGCTTTGTTATCTCAATTGGAAGAATGATGTAGAAGTTTAAGAGAAGTGTCCTCACCTATACTTTTTATTCATGGGCCCAAGTATAAAAAATAGAAAGCAAATCCACATGATGCATAATTTTTAGTTTGGACAGGCGAAAATGGCAATCTGGCTATCAGGCAAAGGTAAACTAAATGGTATGAGCTCAACTGATGTAGTGTCAATTTTAAAGGGTCTAAGAAAATCAAGGTTAAAGGTGGAATATGCTTATTATTAACTGGTTACTGCATCCTCTCTCTCTCAGAGGAAGTGGGCGTCACATTCAGCACCTCATGTTGAACATGTAACCAGGAAAGAAACACTCAAAACTCATCTGAACACACATCGAGAGCTTCAGAAGAACTGAATCTACTGACAACAGAGAAGATCATTTATTAAGGGAGAAGAATGAAGATCATCTTGACTTTCACTCTGCTGATGATTCCTGGTAAGAATCTGAACTCAAGTCCTGATCAACAATCACATCAGAAGAAGCAGAACAGAGATTAAATAATGAACAAAAGTCTTTATCTAGAACTAACATGGTGAAATTACCTTTAAAGACACTTTAAAATGAATCTCACTTTGTTGTAGGTGTCGTGATCTCCATGAGAGTGACGGGATATTCAGGAGGAGGAGTCACGATCACATGTGGATATGATAAATATTATACAGAAAATGCAAAGTATTTTTGTAAAGGACAGTGGTCAACATGCACATATAAAATCAAGACTAAAGAGAAAAATAAATGGGTTCAGGAGAATAGATTTTCTCTATATGACGACACAACATCAGCAATCTTCACTGTGACCATCAGAGATCTGAAACAATGGGTTTCTGGGACGTACTATTGTGGAACTGAAAGAGTTGGACCAGATCTCTACACTGAAAGTGGATCTGAAGGTTATAACAGGTGAGTAACTGAGACCCTCAAACCTGTGACGATCTCCAGAACATCACGATACTTCACACGTCTAACTCATATCAGACACCATCAATAACCTTTTGATCTCCTGATGGAAGATTTACACTCATATCAAATGTTGCAGCAAAGTGACAGATAAATGTGTTTATATTGAGAACAAAATGACACAATATCTGGACATTAAGAAGGGTGACCCGCTTTCATTCATTTATGCATTATTTGACAGAATTCATGAATTTATCTGGTAATTCTAACATTGCTGCTCTTTATTTGGTATCTGAAACAGATGATTGTTGTGTGAAGAACATCAGTCTATCAGCTGCTGCAGGAGGATCTGTGAACATCAGCTGCAAATACCCACAATCCCACAGTAGAGATGTGAAGTTTCTCTGCTGGAGATCTGGAGATGATCTCTGTGCTGAAGAGACGTCTGTGAATCAGAGCAGAAGATGGAGTCCTGAGGGAAAGATCCGGCTGTATGATGACAGAGAAGAGCAGCTCCTGACGGGAAGCATCAGTCATGTGACTGAACAACATTCAGAATACTGGTGTGGAGTTCAGTCTGATCAAGGACACAAGAGCTTCATCACACGAGTCCTGATCAGAGTTACAGGTACGGATGATTTTCTCAAGCTCATTGAAAACCACGACTAACATCTATTCAGCAGATCACTGGATCTTATTCATCATGTTGCTTGAAATGGTTTAAAAAGGTTTGAAGATGATTCTGTCTTTTTTAAAAAGCAAAACCACAAACTGCAGTTCAAAAGAGGAAGTATAAAATAAACTGCAGTTCGTATGATTCAGTCTATGCAGGTAAAAGTTCATCTTTGTGTAGAAAAATGCTGCTGTTCTGCACAATGAGAAACTGCACACATAGTAAAGCAATGGACAGTGTTTGTGTGTTTGACTGATTTATTCTTCATTTCACTCTATAAATGTGACCACTCTAATATTGTTATACAGTTATAGATATTTGTTCGTTTCACATTCTTATTACTTACTGTTCCTGAAACTTACAGAGTCTCTGTCAGCGTCTGATGTTTCTTCATCAGTGTGAATGCAGGACCTGGAGATCTGATGCAGTTTGAAGCAGTTTTTAGTTCTCTGTGTGTGTTCATCTCGTATCACTGCAGTGTTTGGTGTTGCAGCATTAGTGCTCATTTGGACACAGTATTACAGTTTTTAATGTTAGTACAGGTGTGGTCATCTGGATGCAGTAGAACTGCAGGCTTTAGTTCTGCTGCCAGTTCTTTTACCACACTTGTACTATAGTTAACTGCAGTTTAAGGGAGCTCATCAGTAACACTGCTATATATTGTATCATTCAATGTGAAACCACAGCTGTACTGTATTATTCAGTGTGAAACCACAGGCTTAATTTTCAGGAACTCAAACAAACAGCTTGCGATTCTATTTTTTATTATTGTTTCTGTGCATCAGGAAATTTAATTCTGGGTAGTAAATGTGTGAAAGACATCAGTAACATGTATCTTCAACATTAGAAAATGATGTCAAGTTCTGTGTGTGAAAACCATCAAGAAGGTTTCTGGCCGCACACTGAATCAAGTCTAGCAAAAAATTTATTATTTTATAAATTGCATCATACAAAAAGTGCAAATTGCATGTGAAGTAAAAGTAGTTTTTAAATAGTTTCCTACTTCACATGCACTTTGCACTTTTTGAATAACTCTAAAATAAATGCACTTTTCAATTGTTGTGCTCCAAATAGACAAGGACAACAGATTCTTTGTCTATTTGAAGTGCAACAGTTTTTTCTAGTTTTAAGTTCTGGGTGTGAAAAAGCATAATTTAGAAATTAATTTTTTTTCTTTTTTTCCTAAAAATTTCTATAACAGAATTCTCAGAGACATCATCACCACCATCATCATCATCATCATCATCATCATCTGCTTCTTTCTCATCAGTCCAATCTTCAGCGTTCACAGGCGTTTCCAGAACTTCTACATCACTGGCGTCTCTGAACACATCATCAGGTGATCTTGTGCTGAAATACAAACATGTGATCAATGGGTGTAACGACCCTAGCAGCTGAAATATATTACTAAACATAAAATAATCATATTTTCAACTCAAAAATAAGTAATAATGGTTCGTTATGGAATGCCAAAGCAGCCGAAATAATAAATGAATACATAAATATAAAAAGAAATGTAAAAAGGTAAAATGAATACATAAATATACAAAGAAAATGTAAAAAAAAAATTAAAATTTGTTTATACATTTATTTAGTTCCACATTAAATTATTTTCCACATTTATTTATACATTTATTTATTTAAACATTTCTTTGTCCATATTGTAATGTATAAATAATGTAAAATAAGTACATAAATAAATAAATAAATGTGGGAATAATTAAATGTAGATATAAATACACAAATAAATAAATAAATGTGGAAATAAATATATGTATCAATAAATAAATGAAAAAAATAAATGTGGAAAAAATACAAATATGCAAATATATACATATTTTTTTACACTTCTGTGTATAATAATTTATATATTTATTTACTTGCTTTGTTTTTTACATTTCTCTCTATATTTATTTATTTATTTATTTATTATTAGCAGCTTTGGCATTTCATAGTGGAAAACGTGTTTAAGTGAAGAATGTGCCGTTTTTACATACTTGCTGTTATACATGGTTCAAAAAGTTTATTTAAGACAAACTATCTGGTACATTCAGTTATATGCAAACACAACTGATGCACAAGTGTGTCACAGTCACCATCTGTCTCACCTTCCCCAGACTCCATTTCCCAGCATCCCTCTGGTTCCTCACCTGCACTCAGTCACCAATCACCTGCACCTGCAAGCCATCTACTCATCAAACACACTATTCATGCTCACACAAACTACACTGTGAGCATGAATATTCAATGTGAAACCTTGAAACCGGTTTAAATATTTCCCCCACGGGTTAAAAATGTAACATATTGTATAAACTGTATTTGACTGAAAAGCTTGAATTGAAATATTTTACATTCTACCAATGATAAAGCTGTACTAGATGTTAAGTTTTATATAGGGACACTGGGAGCCTTTGAGCTGTTTATAATCACTATGATATAGTAGTTCCCTTTCATGGGAACATCGACGCTGCGTAGTCGCTTTGGGAACGCCAATGCGTGTTACATCTTGAAGCACTCATGAAATCGAACCAATAGTGTGACGGGACGTCAGAGCGGGTGACGTCACGGACCAGGAAACTATAAAGCACCCTTGAGAACAAAGAATGCCAGCTTCTGAAGTCTTCAGCAGCACTCTGTGTTATTGTGTGTCCTATTTGGTGTTGTCTGTCCCTATATATACACAGCAAACAAAATATCTCTTCGTCCGAGGACAAGAGTATTTTAGTTCACCAAAGCACATATACATATATATATATATATATATATTGTGAGACACAGAATGGCGAGTTCAAGCAAGCAACAGTTTAAGTGTGTTCATCCCTGCCCTCGCTTCATCACGGGCGGGGATACACACGAGATGTGCGTTGCTTGTTTGGGAGTGGAGCATGCACAGGCAGCTCTCGAGGGAGTGACGCTCCGTACACTCCGCTCACGCCAGGCATTCTTTGATAAAAATAAAGAAGGCGCGGCGGCGAGTGTTCCCCAGGGTTCGGGTCCCGCTGCTGCCGAGGCACAGCGGCGGCTTCAGCCCTGGGGTTCACAGATGGATCTGGTGGAGGGGTTAGAGACGGGTCCTGCCCTATCTCAGCCTTCACCCGCCAGACCCAGTGTCTCTCCCCTGGCTGCGGAAGCATGCTCGGCGGTTTCTTCCCCCAGGGTAGAGGCACCTGTGCTGGCGCTTCACTTATCCAGCTCCGAGGAGATGGATGTAGTGAGCGTCGGGGCTGGAGATGAGGACCCGCCATCCTCATCTCCAGCTCACGAGGAGCTTTTAGAGGTTGTGACTTGGGCGGTGGCAAAGTTAAAAATAGAATGGCCAGAAGAAAGAACAGAAGCGCGCACAAAAAGCAAACTGGATGAGCACTTTCTCCCCGCCTGATCACAGCCTCAACCCCGGGGATTGCCGTTCTTCCACGATCTCCACACCGAGGTGTCGAGATCATGGCAAAGGCCGGCACAATTCCGTGTTTACAAGCCACAAACCACTCTATATAGTAATATAGTAGGAGGTAAGCAACACGGTTATGGGGCGATGCCTCAGGTCGAGGAGACGCTCGCGAGCTATCTCTCGCCTGAGACAGCATCGTCCCTAAAATCCCCAACTTTGCCCACCAGACCCCTGCATACAACATCAGCGCTGGTGGGCAGGGCTTATGCCTCAGCAGGTCAGGCGGCTGCATGTCTGCACACTATGTCCATCCTCCAGGCATATCAAGCCGACCTGCTGGGGGAAATAGATGAGAGTGGCGAGGCGTCTTTTGAAACCATTCAGGAGTTAAGGAAGGCTACCGACTTATCTCTCCGGGCCACCAAGGAGATGGCAAAATCAATAGGTGGCCACGGAGAGACATTTGTGGCTCAACTTATCTGATATAAAAGAGCGAGATAAGTCTGTGCTTTTAGATGCACCTGTGTCTCCCCTGGGCCTCTTCGGCGACTCGGTTACATCTGTCATCGAGAGGTTCCAGGAGGAAAAAAGACAGTCGGCGGCCTTCCAAAAATTCCTCCCTCGCCGCTCTGCCGAGGCTGCTGAGCAGGAGCATCCTCGGCCATCTACAAGCTCCTCGACAGCGCATAGAGCACAACAAAAACAAAGCGTTGCCACCCGTGCTCCCCCGCAAAGATCTTGGGGACCGGGGAGGGCAACGCAAGCGAAGCCTTCCAAGGGTAAGACAGATCTGCGGACTGTCATTATCGCGAGAAAGGCTTTGAAGAAGTCCTGATGTCAGGGGTTCAGGACTTCTGAGGGCAGCCCCCTCCGGAGAGGGTCCTGTAAAATTAAAATCTATAATATTAACCCCTCTTCGGCGCCCTCAGGGGGCCGTTCCGCCAACCCTGCCGTCTTGTGTGTTACGGGGCACAGCGGTCCCCACCAACCCTCTGAGGAGGGCCGGTCAGCGCTTGATTCGACTACTCCCTGCCGGTGCGCCGTTTCAGGGCGTCGAGCCAAGTGCTCAAAAAACACCAGAGACCAGCCTCGAGAGGCTGGTTCCCTTAGTAGAATTTCTGGAAGAATGGAAACGTCTTCCCAATATTTTTCAGTGGGTACTGCAGATGATAGAAAAGGGTTACAAACTACAATTCGGGTTTCGCCCGCCCCAGTTCAACGGGGTCCTCCCTACAGTGGTGGGCCCCCAGCAGTCTCTGGTTATGGAACAAGAAGTTATGACACTTTTGCAAAAAGGAGCTATAGAGAGGGTTCCTCCTCCCAGCAAACAGTCAGGGTTTTACAGCCGCTACTTCATAGTTCTGAAGAAGGATGGAGGGTTGCGTCCTATTCTAGATTTACGCATGTTAAATTGCTCAGTACAAAAGCTCAAGTTCAAGATGCTTACACTCAGACAGATCACCACACAGATCAGGTCCGAGGACTGATTCGTGACAATAGATCTGAAAGACGCGTACTTTCATGTGTTAATCCATCCTTCACATTGGAAGTTCCTCAGGTTTGCTTTCGGGGGCAAAGCTTACCAATACAAGGTTCTTCCGTTCGGCCTATCTCTTTCACCCCGCACCTTCACGAAGTGCATGGATGCGGCTCTGGCTCCGCTGAGACTCCAGGGCATCCGCGTGCTGAATTATATCGACGACTGGTTGATTCTGGCTCAATCAGAGCAACAGGCAGTTCAACATCGAGATGTAGTTCTGTCATACATGAGAAGGTTAGGGTTGAGACTCAATGCCAAGAAGAGTGTGCTTCTACCAGCTCAAACTACCAGCTATCTAGGGGTAGTTTGCAATTCCACTACGATGCAGGCACGTCTGTCTCCTGCCCGGGTGAATTCCATTCTCTCAACCGTGAAAGGGGTGAAATTAGGCCAGTCACTCACTGTAAAACAGTTTCAGAAACTGTTAGGTCTGATGGCAGCCGCTTCCAACGTGATACCTTTTGGTCTGCTGCACATGAGACCGTTACAGTGGTGGCTCAGAGTCAGGGGGTTTTCTCCGAGGGGAAATCCTTTTCGCACAATCAAGGTCACGCGGCGATGCCTTCGTGCCTTGGCAGTGTGGAAGAAACCCTGGTTTCTGCCCCAGGGTCCTGTGCTGGGGGCTCCTTGTCATCGCAAAATGCTAACGACTGATGCATCTCTCGCAGGCTGGGGGGCGATCATGAGTGGTCGCTCAGCTCAGGGTCTCTGGGGGGACCATCATCGTTCCTGGCATATAAATCAGCTGGAGATGATGGCGGTATTTCGAGCACTCAAATACTTCCTCCCAGACCTGAGGGGCCATCAAGTGTTAGTTCGTACAGACAACATGTCGGTGGTCTCCTATATCAACCATCAGGGGGGTCTGAGGTCTCGCCAGCTGTGCAAATTAGCCCATCAGATCCTCCTATGGTCCCAAGGGAAGCTCCTCTCCCTGAGAGCAGCTTATATCCCGGGACATCAAAATGTGGGGGCAGACATCCTGTCGAGGCAGGGGCCGAGGCCCGGGGAATGGAGGCTCCACCACGAGGTGGTGGAGCTGATATGGAAGAATTTCGGTCACGCAGAAGTCGACTTATTTGCCTCCAAAGAGACATCTCACTGCCCGTTGTGGTATTCTCTGACTCATCCAGCCCCGCTGGGGTTGGATGCTATGGTACAGACGTGGCTGAGGCTGCGTCTGTATGCATTTCCCCCGATTGCTCTGCTCCCCGCAGTTCTGGAGAGGGTTCGGTGGGACGGGGTCCGTCTGATATTGGTAGCCCCGTTCTGGCCGACCCGGATATGGTTCACGGATCTGGTATCCCTCTTAGAAGGCTCCCCCATGGAGATTCCGATCAGGCAGGACCTCCTGTCTCAGGCGGGCGGCACAATAATTCACCCGCGCCCGGAGATATGGAAACTGTGGGCCTGGCCCCTGAGGGGGCCGAGCTCATAGAATCCGGTCTCTCAACCGAGGTTGTAAAGACCATTCTCCACTCCAGAGCTCCGTCCATGAGAAAACTTTATGCGTATAAGTGGAAGCTGTTTGCTACTTGGTGTAGCCTGTCTCAGGTGGATCCGTTCCACTCCTCTATCAGTCATGTACTGCAATTTCTCCAAGAAAAATTCTCAGATGGTTTAACCCCTTCTACATTGAAGGTATATATTGCAGCGATTTCCGCTTATCATGCTAAAATAGAGGGCGTTTCTGTGGGTAGAAACCCTTTGGTCATACGTTTTCTCCGTGGTACTCAGAGGCCGAGGCCTGTGGTACGCACAAAAACTCCGTCCTGGGACCTAGCCATTGTGTTGGAAGGGTTAGCTGCGGCTCCCTTTGAACCTTTAGAGGAAGTGTCTGAGAAGTTTCTCACATTGAAAACCATATTTCTTCTGGCCATAACATCTCTCAAAAGAATTGGAGACTTACAAGCACTATCTGTTGCTCCTTCATGCCTAGACTTTGCACCTGGAATGGTCAAAGCTTTTCTGCATCCTAGACCTGGGTATATTCCCAAGGTCCCTACAAATGTCCCGGGGCCGATTGTGCTGCAGGCCTTTTGTCCTCCACCTTTTGCAAATGCGGATCAGGAAAAATTAAATCTGCTCTGCCCAGTGAGGGCTTTAGACGCTTACGTCCACAGAGCTGCCCTGTGGCGAAAATCTGAACAATTGTTTGTATGTTACAGATCTCCTAACAAGGGAGGTCCGGCGTCCAAGCAGAGAATGAGTAAGTGGGTGGTCGAGGCCATCTCGCTTGCCTATGAGTCCTCCGGGCAGCCTTCTCCTTTGGCTGTCCGGGCACATTCCACCAGGGTTATGGCTGCCTCAAAGGCTTTGATGTCAGGGGTTCCCCTCAATGACATATGTGATGCTGCTGGGTGGTCGTCTCAGCATACCTTTATTAAGTTCTATAACCTTGATTTGGGCTCCACTCCAGGGTCCTCAGTACTGTCGTCCTGAAAGATAACAGACATGCATTTGGTCTTATGGCCTAGTTGGAATAGCATTCCCAAAGCGACTACGCAGCGTCGATGTTCCCATGAAAGGGAACGTCTCGGGTTACGTCTGTAAGCCTGGTTCCCTGAATAAGGGAACGAGACACTGCGTAGCTTAGCCATACTCCCAGCACGCCTGTGAGCGTCTGCTTCATCCTTATTTCAGAAGCTGGCGTTCTTTGTTCTCAAGAGTGCTTTATAGTTTCCTGGTCCGTGACGTCACCCGCTCTGACGTCCCGTCACACTATTGGTTCGATTTCACGAGTGCTTCAAGACGTAACACGCAGAGGCGTTCCCAAAGCGACTACGCAGCGTCTCGTTCCCTTATTCAGGGAACCAGGGTTACAGACGTAACCAGAGACGTTTTTAATTGACTATACAGTTTCAACTGACTGTAACATATGTATTTTTGGTATGGGAATAGCATATTTTGAGTTTTGATATTTGGGATGTGGTCATTAGGCTTCTTTTTGGGGTATTTTGATTGGTCATTGGGCTAGTTTTGTTACTCAGATCTGGCAACCCTGAAAATCCAGTATCATGGTCTGGTCAATCCTACTCCAAACATCAAGCTACACTCATGATCTGATCTGATATTCAGCTCAAAGTGATCAGATTCTCTGATTATTTCTCCTGTGTTTTCAGGCTCTTCTCTGATCATCCCGCTGGTTCTGGTTCTGATCATTGCTGGACTCTCATTCCTGTTTCTCTGTAAGAAGCATCAGTCTCGAGGTAAAACTCATTCTTAACTACTTTAGAAACTCCATTTACACCCAGTTTTAAAACAGGTCACTATTTAGGGAATGTCTCCAGCATTACCAGTGTCTGAAGCATGAGTCTAAACATGAAAATTAAATATAAGTTGGTAGGCCGCAGCCTATGACGTCATCACTGGTGTGACCGTGAGTATAAAAGAGCACCTGTGAAATACGTCATCCTCTTTCTTGTCTTCAGAATTCCTATTTGTTTGAACGTGTCTAAATAAGGCAATTGTGGCTAGCGCTAAGTCTTTTAGGCAGTGTGTTCCTCTGTGTCAGTGTTATCTGACCCCTGATGACACACGATATGTGCATTATGTGCATGGGTGAGAAGCATGCACACTCAGTCCTCCAGGGGGCTGTTTGCGTGCATTGTGAGTGATTCCTTTTGAGAAAGTTTGTTGTTTGTCCCCTTTTTTGAGGGAATTAGGACAGCCATCTGTGTCTCGCGGTTCAAGACCTGCTTCGGCTGAGGTGAGTAGGAGAATGAGGTCATGGGGCTCACAGATGGAGCTTGTGGATAATTTTTGAGAAAGGTATGAATATTTTTCATTCATCTGCAGCTGACAAGAGTAAGCAGCTGGATTGTGATGACGTGTTGTCTCTCACATCATATGATCAAGCAGCGATCAAGTGCGCTCCTGGCTCCCGCAGGACGAGGCTGATGAAATTGATGATATTTCTGAACGCTCTCAGTCCGCCTGCCCCACATATGACAAGTTATTAGAGGTTATGTCCCATGCTATGGCGAGATTACTAAAGATCTGCCATGGAAACGTGAGAAGCGTGAGCTCTCTCGTAGCCTCCTCGTTGAACATTTACTGTCGGGACATAATCGTCCAGCTCGTATGAGCCTTCCCTTTCTCCCAGATCTTCACACTGAGATGGAGAGATCTTGAGGAAAGCCATATTCAGTCTGCATCCATTGGGACCTATTGATGGTTTGGCATAAGTGGCTGGGTGTGAATGCGTTGTCTCATGCCAGATAGTCTACTAAGTATAGGACTTCACCGAACCTCCTTAGTTAATGCTTTCATTACTTTTTATTCTGTGAATATTTTTGGGCCTCCTCTCTGTTGAGAGTCATTATGCTGAGGCATTTGCTTCCTAGAGCTTCACTCAGATAGCTTCATCAGGTAGTTAGCTTTCTATAAGCCACCTTGGTAAGCTATTCTGAGTTTAGGACATTGTTAGGCCTCCTCTCGCTTGGGGAGTTAGGCTTCCATTCTCAAAGCTCCAGGTGGTGCTGGGTTGTCAGGCTTTTTCAGCCTCCTTGGCTACTGCCTTAGGAAGTGCTATAGGCCTCCCTCTTGATATAGAGAGTCATCTTAATCTCCGCTCTTCGAGCTTCACCTACATACTGTATGAGTTGGGTTTTTTTGAGCCTCCTTGAAAAGCTGTCTTTGGGCTCTTGAGTCTCCTTAGCTATTGCTTAGGTTTGGAGTGTTTTTAGGCTCTTTTCTCTAATACTTATTTCTTTAGAGGCCCCTGCTTTAGCAAGAAGTGTTTTCAAGTCATTAGGCTCTGTTACGTGCTGCGTGTGTTTTTGGATGTTTTTTTTTTTTTCTGTCTCTGCCATTCTGTTCTCTGGTTTTTGCTGTCTTGCTTTTAGGTCTCCGCTGATTGGTTGTAAACGACTGTCACTCTTCATCAAGTTGTCATCTCTGCAGCCAATCAAGTGCCGCCCTGGTGGTTAAAAGTCTCCCGGCGTATCCTGATTAGCAGCGCAGTGTGTGTGTGTGTGTGTGTGTGTGTGTGTGTGTGTGTGTGTGTGTGTGTGTGTGTGTGTGTGTGTGTGTGTGTTTGTTTTCAGGTGTTTCAGTTAGAACCTGTTCATACTTTGTATCTCTTTCGTTATTTGACGTGTGAATCCAACACTTGATTTTGTACTATGTTGAGAGTTGTTAAGAGTAACTTATTACCTTTTGGGGAAACCGAGAACAGGAAAGCAGGTCGATCGATATACATACTGCCCACAGTTATCAAGTGTTACACACATATCAGGTAAGAGGTGAGCGCCCTTCTTGTATTTTTGTTCTTATTTAGGGTAGGTTAGTTATGGCGTCGGATGTGCCGAAGATTTCGATTTTGCTTTTCACATTTTTCTTTGGTTAGCAAGTTTAGAGGGTTTTGGGGAGCTTAGTTTATGAACTTTTGTTTTATTCTTTTCTTTAATTTGGTGCCACTCTAGTTCCTTTTCCTCATTCTTTATATTTCCTTCAAAATGCATTGTATTATAGCGCACACATATACTGTTTAGTGGCTTCGGTTTTACGTACCAATAAATCAATTGGCCTAGACCTATAAAAGTTTGTAACATTTAATGGGGGCTCGTCCGGGATCATGTTGCCCGTGATATTAAATATTGCTGGAGTGGGAAGTAGAATGACCATGGCTTTCGTAATTTGCTTGTAGTAGGGCTTGACTGGTTGACCGGGTGGTTGGTGTTTGTTTCGGCGTGGCATTGGCCAATTTTGATTTTGAGAATTTCGTTAAAGCGCCATCTGTTGAGCAGCTTAACAAGTGCAGAAAAGATTATTTGCTGTGTATTGCTGCTCATTATAAAATTGTGGTAATGAAGCATCGGCTTAAGAGAGATATAAAGAGTATTATCTTATTATCTTATCATAAGGTTTGTGGAACTGGGTGTTTTGGTTTTGCCTGCTGGAGTAGAGGAAGATTCTCATGGCACCGACGTTCACTCAGGTGTGTCTGGTGATGAGGAGCAGGGTGGAACAGCTGAGGTGGAGGGGTTTAAAGCCAAAGCTGTTCTGCCGCCCTTTGAACCTTTTTCTCTGAACTCTGTTGGGTCTGGAGGTGATGTTCGCTTGGCGCGAACCTTCAGCTGGAAGAAGAAAGAAACTATCAGAAGATCGTTTAAATTACGCCATGATGAAAGCTGCAATCCTGCGCGCTTATGATTTAGTACCAAAAGCTTATAGGCAGCGGTTTAGAGGCCACAAAAAAAAATCCAGTCAATCGTTCGTTGAATTCGCCAGAGAGAAAGGCGATTTATTTGACAAGTGGTGCGTGTTGAGTAAAGTTTCAGATTTTAAGATACTACGAGAACCTATTATTTTAGAAGAATTTAATAACTGTATTCCCGAACGTGTCGTTGTATATTTAAATGAACAAAAGGTGACCTCTTTATCTCAAGCTTCTGTCTTTGCAGACGAATTTATCTGACACATAAGAACATATTTACCACCATCCGTTCTGATAAAACCACGTCTCTTCCTCTGATTAACCAGTCACAACCAAAAACAAGTGCTTCGAAGTCAAAGGAAGATCGAGAATGCTTTTATTGTCATAAGTCAATAATTGCTGACTGTTCCGTGCTGAAACGAAAGCAGCAGGGCTCTGCGACCAAGAGTGTTGGTTTTGTGAAGGCTGTTGATGTTGACAAAGTTGAGCGTGATGGTAAGCCAGATTCTAGTTGTGAACCATTCCTGATGGAAGGGTTAATTTCCATTATGGGTAAGTCTACAGAACAGGTGAGAATTAAAATGCTCCATGATACTGGTACTACTCAATCTACTTGTGGTTGCAGGTGTACTGCCGTACTGCCGTTCTCTTAGCAGACTTCTTGTGGCAGTAATGTGCTGGTACAGGGCATAGAGATGGGTCTTGTTAAAGTTCCGCTACATTAGGTGCATTTGCAGTCCAAGCTATGTACTGGATTTGTGAAAGTAGGGGTTCGTGAATGTTTGCCTGTGTAAGGGGTAGAATTTATTCTCGGCAATGATCTGGCTGGTGGGAAGGTTTTTCCTGTGTTGGAGGTTTTTGATAACCCTGTGTTAGATCAGGCCGATGAGTTGTCCGAGATGTACCCTGAAATCTTTCCGGTGTGCGCTGTTACGTGAGCTCAAGCTCGTAAAAAAGATGTTTTTGATTTGTCCTCCTCTTTTATTGCACCTATACTTGCCAATGATGTTTTACCGCCGGTTAAAGGTAATGCTGCTGAAGAATCCTTTCCTGTCAGTTTGCACCGTTTAAGGCTGCCTGTGATGCATGAGAAAATTATTCCTGCACTGACAGCAGATTTGACTTTGCGGAAATGTTTCCCTGCGGTTGTTTCCTAGAGGAAGCACAAAAGAGAAAATCTGCTTATTTAGTTGAAAATGGCTTATTGATGCGTAAGTGGTGTCCCGATGTTAAGGATGATTCGGAATGGAATGTGGTGTACCAAATTGTCATTCCTTCGTGTTATCGTCAGCAAGTTTTATCTTTAGCTCATGATCATGATCTATCAGGACATTTAGGAATTAAGAAAACATATAATCGAATTCTGAGGCATTTCTTTTGGTCTCGCCTGAAAACTGACGTTGCTCATTTTTGCCGCACTTGTCACACTTGTCAGATTACTGGCAAACCGAACTAGGTAATTCCCCCTGCGCCACTCGTCCCTATTCCAGTGGTAGGAGAACCATTTGAGTGTGTAATTGTTGATTGCGTGGGACCTCTACCTAAAACTAAAAATGGTAATCAATTTCATTTAATGATCATGTGTAGTGCTACGCGTTTCCCTGAGGTGATTCCATTGAGAAAAATTACAGCACCGGTAATCATTAAAGCACTTGTGAATTTTTTTTCTACATTTGGTTTACAGAAGATCATGCAAACCTTCCTTTCTAAACTCTTTTCTCACAGAGTTGTGAGTGCTTATCATCCAGAGAGCCAAGGTGCTCGAACACTTCCATCAAACATTGAAAGCGATGCTCCGGAAGTACTGCATGGATGCAGGTAAAGATTGGGACGAGGGGGTACCGTTGGTTTTGTTTGCGGATAGAGAGGCGGTGCAGGAAAGCCTTGGATTTAGTCCTGCCGAGCTTGTGTTTGGCCATACCGTCCGAGGTCCTCTGAAAATGCTCAAAGAAAATATTCTGTCTTTTGATTCCAGCTCGAAAACGTTTTGGATTACGTCAGTAAATTGCATGAGCGGTTACATAAAGCTTGTTCTATGGCGAGAGATTCATTGACTATTGCTCAAGAAAATATGAAATGCCAGATCATAAATCTGTTCAGCGCTGTTATCAAGAAGGAGATCAGTTGTTGGTGTTACTCCCTGTTGTTGGCTCTGCTTTATCTGCACGTTTCTCGGGCCCTTACGAGATTTCGAGGAAGTTGAGTGACACAGATTATGTGGTTTGTACTCCCGACAGAAAGAGAAAGTCTCGTGTGTGCCATGTGAACATGTTAAAAGCATATCACAGTAGGGAATCTCCTCAAATGAAAGTTTCCGCTGTAGCTGATGTGCCCTTACCTCCCGTGCCTCTGATATCTCAGCTTTTGTGACTCCTGACAGTTTTTTACAATATTCTGTTATGGCTTTCAGGATGCACAACGCTCCCGTTACTTTTCAACGACTCATTAACATTGTGCTTTCCGGGGTGCCAAACTATAATGCTTATTTGGACGATCTAGTGGTGTATTCTACTGACTGGTCAGAACATGTGTCTCTGTTACGGACTGTATTTGAGCGTCTTGCTAAAGCAGGGGTAGGCAAGTTCAGTCCTAGAGAGCCGCTGTCCTGCAGAGTTTAGCTCCAACCCTGAAAAAAAACCTTCAGCTGCCTATAGCCTTAGTAATCCTGAAGAGCTTGATTAGCTTGTTCAGGTGTGTTGGAGCTTGATTAGCTTTTTCAGGTTGGAGCTAAACTCAGCAGGACAGCGGCTCTCTAGGACCGAACTTGCCTACCCCTGCTAAAGCTTCTCTGACCTTGAATTTGGCCAAGTGTGAATTTGCCCAAGCAACTATTACCTATCTTGGTAAAGAAGTTGGCCAAGGTCAAGTGCTCCGTTAGAAGCGAAAGTAACAGCCATAGCTGAATTTCCAACTACTCGATGAGAACTCCGCAGATTCTTGGGTATGGCTAGCTATTATTGCAGCTCCTGTAAGAACTTTCCTATAATTGTGCAACCTTTAACATCGCTCCTAAGTCCATCTTGTAAGTTTTGGTGGTCTGACGAATGTCAGCATGCGTATTTCGATCAAAACTCTTTCGTGTAGCGTAGTCTTGATGGCTCCTTATCTTGCTTCTGAGTTTAAATTGGAGGTGGATGCCAGTGCGGTTGGTGCCGGAGCCGTGCTGTTGCAGCAGGATGAGGATGGAATTGACCATCCTGTTTGCTACTTCTCGCGCAAGTTCAAGAAACACCAAATTAACTATTCGATCAAGAAGGAGACGCTAGCATTGCTTATGGCCCTACAATATTTTGACGTGTATGTTGGGTCTAACTGTCCAGTTATTGTATTTATGGATCGTAACCCTCTGGTGTTTTTGTTGCATCAGAATCAATGCTTAATGCGTTGCTCCCTGGTTGTACAGAGTTGCAATTTGGTAATAAAGCACAAGAGAGGTGCGGAGAACGTGTTCGCTGATGCACTCTCTAGAGCAGTGGTCACCAACCTTTTTAAGCCCAAGATCCCTGACCTCGACCTTTTTGAAAGACAAGATCTACTTGATAGAAAAAGACAGCTCAGATTGTATTTAGTATTTTTTTCCTTGGTCATTGTAGATTCTGATTTATTTATTTATTTTTACAAGCAAATTGGTTACTGGTACTGGTTGCAGATATTTATTATTAATATTATTATAATAAACAAAAATACATAGCAATTTCAAATTAGAGGGAACCACTGCTTTTTAATCACAATCCAAACAAAGATGCTAAGCACGTTGCATGAGCAGTTGTTTTTTTATTTGAATTCGATTTAATTTCAAGATTTAAAGCAAAAACAGAACGGTCTGACTTTATCTTTGTGAAATTATAAATGCTACACACAAAAACAGCAGGCTGAATGAGATGCAGATTCACTCTCTGACAGCAGGTGGCACTTATGGAGCAGCAGTGATACAGCGTTTCCTTGGTTACCGCTGTAAACAAAGCTGAAATGCGCCAATAATTAGCTACTTTATTCGGAGGTAAGAGGAAAATAAAATGCCATTGCCATCGAAATCTTCCTGAAGACTGATCTCCTTTTAGAGATGAATTCATAATCCCTCACCCCCAATTCAATATTTATATTTTCTTCCTATATTTCGAACATCGTGAACAGTGAGCTGCTCTGCCTGCTACAGAATTTTCTCCTCTTCGCGTCCGTCTTCAGCGTCTCTGGCCTCTTGTTAACGGCCGTTTACAGACTCAGACATAATGTGGGCCATTTAACTTTATCTGTCTGTCTCCAGAAAATAACATAAAAATAAATACAAAAATACAGTACAAAGACTGGAGAAATTTTATGTATTTTTGTACTCATATTTCTGTTATTTTCGCGAGCTACTAGAACAGTGATAAAGATCGACCGGTCGATCGCGATCGACGGGTTGGCGACCACTGCTCTAGAGTGTAATTGTGCTACATTTTTTTTAACTGCTGAAAAAAATAAATGTAATTTCATAGAGTTTGTTTTTGTGGGCGGGAGTGTTAGGTGCTGCGTGTGTTTTTGGATGTTTTTTTTTTCTGTCTCTGCCATTCTGTTCTCTGGTTTTTGCTGTCTTGCTCTTAGGTCTCCGCTGATTGGTTGTAAACGACTGTCACTCTTCATCAAGGTGTCGTCTCTGCAGCCAATCAAGTGCCGCCCTGGTGGTTAAAAGTCTCCCGGCGTGTCCTGGTTAGCAGCGCAGTGTGTGTGTGTGTGTGTGTGTGTGTGTGTGTGTGTGTGTGTGTGTGTGTGTGTGTGTGTGTGTGTGTGTGTGTGTTGTTTTTCAGGTGTTTCAGTTAGAACCTGTTCATACTTTCTTTCGTTATTTGACGTGTGAATCCAACACTTGGACACAACCGGTCGGACGAGCCCCCAATTTATGTTACGGCCCCGGTCTAGGTCAGGACCGCAACATAAAGGACACAACACGGAATGGCTGTTAAAGTACTCATTTTTATTTTCTTAATTTCTTAGATTTCTTAAACGATCTTTTCGTGCGGCAGCAATTGAAAATAGTAACAAAATCATAAAATAAATAAACAAAAGAACTGAAGCAAATAATCAGGGGTGAGCAAATGCCAAAATAACAAACAAACAACACTCTAACTTCCCATTAATATACTAACTTCCCTGTGCATTGAAAATAAAGAAAACAAAATACAACAACATAACCTCACTCCTTAACTACTCAACAAAACAGGAGAAAAAGGTGGTGGCCAGGTGGCCTACAAAAATAAATAAGGCACTCACCCCCTACAGCTTCACACGAGGTTTACAAACATGTATGTGGGACAATGGAGTTCAGGACATAAGGCTCTCACAATGGTTAACAGCAATCTGTTAGGTTGTAACTTGTTTTAACAGCATTTTCACTAAAGCTTCACACCAGAATCAACACATGATCAACAATGATCAAGGAGAGAGTCACCCAGAAGAAACCATGGCAAGTAACAAAGAGAGAGTACAGGCAAAGAGCAAGAGCGAGAGCAAAAGTGAGAGCGCCCTCCAGCGAGACTTGGAGGAATTTATAGTCCATGGCCTCATCTCTGGTCCAATCAACAAATCAGTAACAGTCTCATCGTCAAGCCATAGGCCAATCCTGTTAAAGGAGAGATACACATACACAGCGTACACAACACACAATACGTCATAGACGTAACACCCCCACCCTTAAGATTACAAATAAATAAATTTGTAATACAAAACCAGAAAAATGCTTAACTCTCAAGCTTACTTGGAGCACGTGACAAAGCGTCAGCAATCACATTCTCACATCCTTTCTTGTGCCGAATTTCCAGGTTAAAACCTTGGATCAGAAGAGACCAGCGCATCAACCTCTGGTTTGAATTTGACATTCGGAAAAGAAACACAAGGGGATTATGGTCAGTATACACCAAAATAGGAACAGTACAAGCGTCAAGATATATTTCAAAATGCTGGAGTGCCAACAACAGTGCAAGGGCTTCTTTTTCAATGGTGCTGTAATGCTGCTGTGACTTCGTGAATTTCTTTGAAAAGTAACAGATGGGGTGATCAATTCCCGCAGCATCTTCTTGAATAAGAACTGCACCTGCTCCTATGTCACTTGCATCTACTTCCAATTTAAATGCTTTTAAGAAGTTTGGAGCAGACAAAACTGGGGCACTACACAACAACCTCTTGATAGCATCAAAAGCTAGTTGACACTCTGTATTCCAATCAAACACCTTGGACTGACTCAGTAGATTTGTGAGTGGTGATGCAATTTCAGCAAAGTTTTTGCAAAAGGCACGATAATATCCCGTCATTCCCAAGAAACGACGTAACTCCCGTTTGGTAGTTGGAGCTGGGAAATTAACAATACACTCAACTTTTGCTTCCACAGGACGCACCTGTCCCTGACCCACGCGTTTTCCCAGGTAGGTCATGACGGCCTTACCAAACTCACACTTGGCAAGGTTCAAGGTAAGTGATGCAGCATTTAACCGCTCAAACACTGAACAGAGACTTGTCAGATGCTGTTTCCAGTCGAATGAATAAACGACAATGTCGTCTAAGTATGCTTCACAGTTCTCTAATCCAGCAAGCACAATTCTCATCAAGCGTTGGAATGTAGCGGGTGCATTTCACATTCCGAAAGCCATCCTCTTGTACTGAAGGAAGTGATCAGGCGTGACAAAGGCAGATATTTCTGAAGCCCTGGCCGTCAGAGGAACCTGCCAGTAACCTTTTAACAGGTCAAGCTTGGTCACGAACTTTGCAGCGCCAACCCTGTCAATACAGTCATCCATCCTTGGCAAAGGATAAGAGTCAGGTTTCGTAATGGAATTTACCTTACGGTAATCTGTGCAGAATCTAAAACTCCCGTCGGACTTCGGCACCAGGAGACATGGTGAGCTCCACGAACTCGAGCTTGGCACAGCAAAACCATGTTCTAGCAGATATGCAGATTCTTCTTGCATTATTCTTCGTTTGACTGGGTTTACACAATAAGAGTTCTGTTTGATGGGAAAACAATCACCCACGTCAATGTCATGCTCCAACACTGTGGTCTCACTGGGCACATCAGAGAAAAGAGAAGGAAACTTTTCGATTAGAGCAATTACATAATTTTAACACCCTTCACTCAGGTAACACAGATAAGACTTTAAGTTCAGCAAGAGTTTTGAATTTTCCAGGCGAGCACATGACACTTCTCGCACCCTGAGGCCGTCCTCCTCAGGACAGTACACAGCTATGGCAGCAGCAACAGGAACAGGAACAGTGGTTTTGGACACATTCTGTGGTACATCTCTCGTTACATAGGCCTTCAACATGTTAATGTGACACACTCTGATCTTACGTTTTCTGTCAGGGGTATTAATGACATAATCAGTGTCACTTAGTTTCTGCTTGATTGAATAAGGACCATAAAACCTAGCTTGTAACGGTGATGTCGGCAGAGGAAGAAGTACCAGCACCAGATCACCCTCCTGAAAACTGCGATAAACACTCTTTTTATCAAAGTGCTTTTTCATTTTTGTCTGAGCGCTGCTCAAATTCAAAAGTGCCACTTCACGAGCTCTGTATAAACGTTCTCGAAAAGAACACACATACTCAAGTACGTTAGTTTGTAGTTTTGTCTCATTCAACAATTGTTCTCGCAACAGTTTCAGTGGGCCACGCACAGTGTGCCCAAACACTAATTCGGCCGGACTGAAACCCAGGGATTCTTGAATGGTCTCTTTCACAGCGAACATGACCAATGGTACACCCTCATCCCAATCTTTTCCTGTTTCAAAACAGTACGAACGCAACATACTCTTTAGCGTCTGGTGAAATCGTTCTAGCGCCCCCTGTGATTCTGGATGGTAGGCACTAGAAAATGTATGCTTCACAGACAGACAGTTCAAAACCTGAGCAAACAGCTTGGAAGTAAAATTTGTACCTTGATCTGACTGTATGACTCTGGGAATGCCAAAGGTAGAAAAGAATTTAATCAGTTCTCGTGTCACGTTTTTAGCTCTAATCATACGCATAGGAATTGCCTCCGCATACCGAGTGGCAGCACACATCAGAGTTAACAGGTACTGGTAACCAGATTTTGTCTTTGGTAATGGACCAACACAATCAATAATGATTCTCTCGAATGGTTCAGACAAAACTGGAATAGGATGAAGTGGAGCGTTAGGAATTCCCTGATTAGGTTTACCAGATAACTGGCATACATGACATGAACGACAGTATCTGGAAACTGCTGACTTCAAACCAGGCCAGTAAAAATAACGAATGATGCGACTGAAAGTTTTATTTACTCCCAAATGGCCAGAAAGAGCATGATCATGAGCTAGACACAGAATCTGTTCACGATAAATATCAGGGACCACTACCTGAAACACAGTTTTCCAGCTCAATTCCTTCTTTGATGGAGACCATTTACGCATGAGCACTCCATCTTCCCAAACGTAAGCCACATCCTTATTCGCTACTTCACCTTTCTGTACAGCCACGGCAACACACCTGTCTAGTGACGGATCAGCTTTTTGCACAGCAGCCAGCTGCTCCCTCCCTGTTCCGAGCAGAGACTCAAGTCGGACTGCAACAGCTTGATCAGGAATACAGACATTAGAAACATCCTGCACACATTCCTTTTTGTCAGCTCTATCAGTCATGAATGTTTCAGACACATCTAGAACATCATCGAACTTTCTAGTCTGAGCGCGTGTGACCGCACAGGCAGGAAAGACAGTCGGAAATTGTTGACTTACATCAATCTGTTCGCGTAACGCAGTCACATCTGGCGTATCCACTACGATTGGCTGAGGAAACACTTTACCACCAGCGATATCATTACCCAGAATCAGATCGACTCCTTCAACAGGAAGCTGAGAGCGTACTCCTAACTTCGTAAAGCCTGTAAACAAATCAGACTGAAGATAAACTGAATGTAAAGGCACTTTAACACAGCCAAGCTCAATGCCACGGATTAACACGCTCGATCCGCAGTAAGACTGTTCAGAAAATTCTAGTGCACTTTCCAAGATGAAAGACTGAACTGAACCGGTATCTCGCAAGATTGTAATAGGCTTCAAACCTCCCTGCTCATCTGAAAGAGATACAGAACCGTTCATAAGAAATGGACAGTATAGATCAGTATACGCACTAGAAGATTGAGATGGCATAGAAGCAGTCTGGACTAAAGCAACCCCTTTTGGTTTCTCAGGAGGTTTACCTTGATTCCAGCGCTTACAGTCCACAATTAAATGTCCTGGCTCACGGCAGAAAAAACACACGCGTCTTTCTCCCTCACAAGACACATGCGTGTTACGAGACACATTCGAAATGGCTTCTCTATTCTCTCGCTTTCCCTTACCTTTATTAAAAACTCTTGAGCCGTTTCGTACAGAAAATTCAACAGATGAGCCACTTTTCTCTCTATACACAGACGGGGTAAAAACAGTTTTGTGCGTGAGCACAAATTCGTCTGCCAAAACAGCAGCTTTCGGTACGGACAATACCTTCTGTTCGTTTAGGTATACCACAATATCCTCCGAAACGCAACTTTTAAAGTCCTCCAACAATAAAAGTTCTCGTAACTGCTCAAACGTGGTAACGTGGCTTGCTGCACACCATTTATCGAACAACACAGTTTTCTCACGAGCAAATTCACTAAATGTTTGACTGGTTATTTTCTGATGGTTTCGGAATTTCTGTCGATAAGCTTCAGGTACTAATTTGTATGCTCGCAACACAGCAGCTTTGACAGTATCATAATCCAGACTTTGCTCGATAGGTAAAGCGGTACAAACTTCCTGAGCTTTACCCACTAATTTACATTGCAGAAGCAACGACCACAACTCTTTCGGCCAACGTAATGTAGCTGCAATGCGCTCAAAAGCGACAAATACGAATCTACCTCCGTCTCTCTAAAATGAGGAACAAGAGTAACATATTTACTCACATCCAGACTGGTTACAGACTCACCAACATACGAAGTAGTAGCGTGTGGCGGACTTTGATCCGGTACAGCTGAAACTGGCGCATTCACTGGCGTTCGAGGAGAAGGCGGTCTCGATCTAGGCATAGGCACAGGTGCATTAGGTTGTGCATTAGGTTGTGCTTTGGCTTGTAGTTCCAAACTACGCAATTTAAGCTTACTATCAGCCTCTAACTCCAAAGTTCGGTAGTGAAGCAACTGCGCATCATAATCCTGTTTCTTTAACTGTAGATCCAACTCCTTCAGTTTAATCGCTAGCATAGGATCAAAACGAGGATGGCTAGGATCTATCGGAAAAGAAAAAGTTTCCTCACCTACCTCAGTTTCAACACTCTTTCGTGGTAACCTTTCAACAGATTCATCTGGCAAAATTCCAGCCTCCACCAATTTGCTATACAACTTCTCCTTAACTACCTGCTTTGGCCCCTCCCTAGGAACAGAAATATTAAAGAAATCTGCAATCTGCAACAAATCAGCCTTACGACACTTGTTAAATTCCTCCGTTGTAGGAGATAACGTAAACGACGTTAAATCAAATTCCATATTTGACCGTAAACTCGCCCCGCACCAAAAGAAAATTACCAGGCAAACAAATGCATGGTTAATTCTGCCACATACTTGCATTGATACGCCCTGAACGAATCCGCAACATATGGTAACTTCATTAACAAGCCATAAACAAATCTCCAACTCATCTTACCCCTCACTGATATGTCCAAATAAACTTCAACAGTGTACGATTGCACCAAACGAGTCCCTAATTTATGTTATCCGTAACGGACAAACGCCCAATTTAGATGAATGAAAACGAACGAAATCAAGCCTTTAGACTATCCGCCACGGTCAACCGGTCGGACGAGCCCCCAATTTATGTTACGGCCCCGGTCTAGGTCAGGACCGCAACATAAATGGCACAACACAAAATGACAGCCAAAGTACTCATTTTTATTTTCTTAATTTTTCTTAGGCTCTTTGCTCAGTCTTTTTGTGCGGCAGCAGTTAGAAATAAAAAAAAAAACATGAAAATACATAAAAGAATAGAAGCAAATGATCAGGGGTGAGCAAATGCCAAAATAATAAACAAACAATACTCTAACTTCCCATTAATTAACTAACTTCCCTGTGCATACAAAAATAAAGAAACAAAATACAACAACATAACCTCACTCCTTAACTAAACCACAAAACAGGAGAAAAGGTGGTGGCCAAGTGGCCTACAAAAATAAGGCACTCACCCCCTACAGCTTCGCACATGGTTTACAAACATGTCAGAAAGGATAAGGACGACACAAGGCTCTCGCAATGGTTTACAATACTCTCTTAGATTATAACTTGATTTAACAGCATTTCACTAAGAGCTTCACACCAGAATTGACACATGAACAACAGTCATCAGGGAGAGAGACACACAGAAGAGATCATTGCAAACAAAGAGTACAGAGGAAGCGAGAGCAAAAGTGAGAGCGCCCTCCAGTGAGACTTGGAGGAATTTATAGTCCAGGCCTCCTCTCTGGTCCAATCAACAAACAGTAACAGTCTCTCGTCAAGCCATAGGCCAATCCTGTTAAAGGAGAGATACACATACACAGCGTACACAACACACAATACGTCATAGACGTAACAGTTGAGAGTTGTTAAGAGTAACTTATTACCTTTTGGGGAAACAGAGAACAGGAAAGCAGGTCGAGCGATATACATACTGCCCACAGTTATCAAGTGTTAGACACATCAGGTAAGAGGTGAGCGCCCTTTTTGTATTTCTGTACTTATTTAGGGTAGGTTAGTTATGGCGTCGGATGCGCCGAAGATTTCGGTTTTGCTTTTCACATTTTTCTTTGGTTAGCAAGTTTAGAGGGTTTTGGGGAACTTAGTTTATGAACTTTTGCTTTATTCTTTTCTTTAATTTGGCGCCACCCTAGTTCATTTTCCTCATTAGTTTATTGTATTTTTCTTTATATTTCCTTCAAAATGCATTGTATTATAGTGCACACATATACTGTTTAGTGGCTTCAGCTTTACGTACCAATAAATCAATTGGCCTTACTACTTTTGTGTCTTTTCTGCTGCCCGCTCCATTACAGCAATATCAATAACTAAATGTTATGTTCTAACCCTAGACCTTTAAAAGTTCGTAACAGGCTCCCTTTTGGAGCCTCCTTGGCTACAGCTTTATAGAAACTGCTTGTCTGTAAACCCACACCTGGGGTGGTGTCAAGTTGTTAGGCACTCTGTGTGCCTCCTTGATAGGAGTTTGGCTTATCTGGAGCCTCCTCGGCTGCTATTTTATTTAACGTTGCTTACAGTAGCATTAAGTTGTAAGATCTCCTTTTTGAGCCTCCTCTGAGGCATTTAGGTTGGACTGAGCCCTAATTATGTTTTTAGTGTCAGGTTGTTAGGCCCTCTCTAGGCCTCCTTAACAGGCTTTTAATGTAGCCAGGCCTCCTTTAGGCCTCCATCCTTTAAGCTCAGCCTGGGTCTAAGTTCTTAGACTTTCTGCGAGCATCCTTGGTCACTGTTTATAATCATTGTATTGTTTGGCTTCCTCTCACTGTAGAGAGTAAGTTTTAGAGGCCTTCTCTCTTCCGAGCTCCTTTATTATGTACAGCTTGCTAGCACTTTTGTGTAGCAGTCAGAGGTTAAGTGTTAGGCTCTCTGTGAGCCTCCTTAGCTTTTGCGCTAGGACAGCATTGCGAGATGTAGGCTCTCCTTAACCTTATTTTCAAAATGTCCTGAACATGGGGCAATGTTAGACCTCCTCTCTATTTAGAGAGTTGTCATGCTGAGACCTCCACTCCTAGAGCTTGGTTTGGTATGTTTGCTAAGTAGCTAGGCTCTCTGTGAGCCTCTTTGTCAGGCCTCCTCTTGCTAGAGAGAGTTACATTTATTGAGGCATCCGCTCCCTTGAGCTTAGCGGCTAAGGTCTGCTATGTCGGTAGGCTCTCTTTGAGCCTCCTTGACTACTGCAAGCATCGTCAGGCCTCGTCTTGCTAGAAAGAGTTATATTTATTGAGGCTTCCACTCCTTTGAGGGCTGCTTGGATAGAGATAGTGAGTTGTGACCCTCCTTGTGAGCCTCCTTGTAAGCTGTCCTGAGCATGGAACATAGTTAGGTCTGCTCTCGTTTTAGAGAGTCGTCAAACTGAGACCGCCGCTCCCGGAGTTCGGCTAGGCAGTAAGATAGCATGCTGGGTTGTTAAGCTCTCTGGGAGCTGTTGTGAAAAAATTATTTTGTTCCTTAATGGTGAAAATGTAATGAAACGAACACTGAAGAAATGTCTTTGTCAAATTTATTCTTGCAAGAATGTCGATCAAATACAGAGATTATCTGCAGAGAAGGACACCCTTGCCTTATATATACCCCCTTATTGCTCCTTGTTACCGTCACTTCCTTCATGTTAGTCTTACAAGTGTTTCTTAAAAGAGAACAGCACATGTAGTTATTTTCCACTGATGCAGGCTGTTTAAATGTCACACAAAACAGAGAGAAACCAAGTATAGAGTGTTGCTAGGCCTCCTCACATTTTGAGAGTTATTGTATTGAGGACTCAAACTCTGTGGAGTTTCGTGAGCCAGTATTTTAAGAGAGCTTAGCTTTTTAAGCCTTCTCGGTATAACCTTAGAGTGAGCAAAATACAGATACTTGATGATGTGTGAAAACATTTACACAAACATCAGTGTTTTGTGATATACAGTAATGTCATTAATTTAGGATGCTTGTTTTTTAAAGGCGGTGATTCGCCATCTCAGACTGGACCAGGAGAACATGAAGTGGTCAGTCCAGTTACTGTATTGATTTTTATTCATAATGATATTAATCTCTAATGCCTTCCATCCTGATGATCTTCAGAGCTGTAAATAATTTCTCTGTCTCTCCTCAGGTTTCTCAAACTGGTTGTGATTATGAGGAGATTAAAGACACTCACAAACAATTACCCACAAACCCCTCTGATTCGTCTGACTTTCTATATGCTACTGCCCAATTACCCACAAACCCCTCTGATTCGTCTGACTTTCTATATGCCACTGCCCAATTACCCACAAACCCCTCTGTTTCTTCTAACTGCGTTTACGCTACAGTTCAGAAAGCCACTGGTGACTCTCAGTGCTTCATCACATCTGCTGAGGATCTGAATTACGCAGTGGTGAATTTCCACAGCAGAGAATATAAATGAATGTTTTTATCACCCTTTCTCTGGCATAAAGTTTGAGTGGCTTTTTGTTAGTCTTCTTCAGTGATGCTCCTTTGCCCTATATTTAAGGGCCTGTGGAAATGAGAGAGGAACTGGTTTTTGCGCCAAGGAAAAAAACAAAATGTTAGCTTGACAAAGTTTCTTCATGAAGATGTGGATTTTGTGAAACATGATTTGTCAATGTCTGGTAATCATGTAGGAAGATATGTGTTTGACAAGGTGATGTGGATTGTGAAACTCTACACTGTGGATGTTGGTGATTTTCCATCACAGGAACCTGGTCAATGTTTCACAATTATATTTGGAGAGATTTCAGTGACTGTGGTGACGAGTCGTTGTACATCGCAGAGTGGGACGGCATGACTCCTGACACGAGATTTCATGTGGTCAGGGACCATAGTAAAAAGTTACCTGATGAAAATAAAAGTCACACAAACCAGAATCCACCAAAAACATACTAATTCATTAAAAAGAAAACAAATGATATGTATGACATGTAAGTGGAGTGAGTGTATAAGCAGCAAAAAGTAATTCTTGAAAAAATCTTTAGGCACAGTCATTTTATAAAATCTAAAAAATGTAAATACAAAATTACAAATTTTTGCATTCTTATAAAATACATTCATGAATTTATATATGAATGTAATGAAATATATATATATATGAAAAATATATAAGCAAATAATATAATAATAAAAGACGTTTATTTTGAATGTATTGTGCAGCTTTTTAATGAGGCAATAAAATATGATAGATACAACAGATCAAGACTTTTTTTTTTTTCTTTTTTTTTTGCATGTTTGAGATAGGAGAGTATTCAGAAAGGAAGCGAAGAGGGAGAAAGAGGGGGGGAAGAGGATCGGGAAAGGACCGCGAGCCCGGAACTCAAACTCGGGTCACCCGAAGCACATCGTACTATAGGTATATCAGCGCACTGCCCACAAGGACGTCAGCTCCGACACAAGACAGGCTTTAATAATCTTTAAGTTCTCAAAGCAACATGGAGTCATTGAAAAGTTCACGGCACAAAGAGAAAAGATGTTGAGCACCGAAATCCTAGTGTATATCTATCCAGCAGTTTATCAATTATTTGTTTCTTCACAGTTTTAAATCCGAGTTATTGTTATATATTGTATTGTTATAATCTGTGCACAGCTAATCATAAGCTGTGTGGTCGACTTTATCAGCTTCTGACTTAAAGGTGCCCTAGGTGTCCCCTGAATGTGTCTGTGAAGTTTCAGCTCAAAATACCCCATAGATTTATTTTAATTCATTTTTTTAACTGCCTATTTTGGGGCATAATTAGAAATGAGCCGATTCAGGTTGTGTGGCCCCTTTAATTCTCGTGCTCCACACCCCAAGAGCTTGTGCTTTCCTTAAACAACATAAAAAAAGTTCAAACAGCTAATATAACCCTCAAAATGGATCTTTACAAAGTGTTCGTCATGCAGCATGTCTAATCGCGTAAGTACAGTGTTTATTTTGATGTTTACATTGATTCTGAATGAATTTGAGGCTATGCTCCGTGGCTAACGGCTAATGCTACACTGTTGGAGAGATTTATAAAGAATGAAGTTGTGTTTATGTATTATACAGACTGCAAGTGTTTAAAAATGAAAATAGCGACGGCTCTTGTCTCCGTGAATACAGTAAGAAACAATGGTAACTTTAACCACATTTAACAGTACATTAGCAACATGCTAACAAAACATTTAGAAAGACAATTTACAAATATCACTAAAAATATCATGATATCATGGATCATGTCAGTTATTATTGCTCCATCTGCCATTTTTTGCTATTGTCCTTGCTTGCTTACCTAGTCTGATGATTCAGCTGTGCACAAATCCAGATGTTAATACTGGCTTGTGCAATGCCTTGAACATGGGCTGGCATATGAAAATATTGGGGGCGTACATATTAATGATCCCGACTGTTACGTAACAGTCGGTGTTATGTTGAGATTCACCTGTTCTTCGGAGGTCTTTTAAACAAATGAGATTTATATAAGAAGGAGGAAACAATGCAGTTTGAGACTCACTGTATGTCTTTTCCATGTACTGAACTCTTGTTATTTAACTATGCCGAGGTAAATTCAATTTTTGAATCTAGGGCATCTTTAAGCAGTGTGTGTCAAAGTACTGCAGGAGCGATTCACAAACAGTCGTCACAGTTTCTCCAGGGCGGCTGCACGAGCTCTGATGACGACAGCTAATCCATGCGTTTAATGTTTATTCTGACACATTCAGTTCCACTAATGCTCACAAAACTGTGCTTTTACTAAAAACTCTACTCATGTAACATTAATGCTATAACATGTTATCATAGGCCTGTTTATCAAAATAAATAGGAAAGTGGAGACAATACCACAAAAGAGGCCTACATGATCGCTTTCCCAACATTTTTGTCATTATTCTTAAAAGTAATGTAAATTATGTTAGCAGCAAAAGTTGTAGGTTTATTGGCCTCGATGAGTCTGAGACTCCCGGCCTGAGGTTGTGTCCCAGACGCCATTAAATAATTTGTGAATATTTGTAAATATACATGGCTTAAACAGCTGGAAAATTGACTGTACTGCACTTCTGTGGATGTTTTGTCCAGGCAGGGTTATTATAGAAATTGTGATGGCAGAAACTTCTTTTTGTTTTCATTATTTTACAAGCAATGTTTTGTTTTTATTGTGTGTACAAAATAATAGTTCATCCTTCACAGATTCGAATGGTGTTACTGTCACGATCACGTCTGTTCCTGTCACATCCCGGACTACATTACCCATAATCCTCTCTGCCAATCACCTGCACTCACTCCACCAATCACTATCACTAATCACCACACCCAGCTGCAGTACATTAACAGGACTATAAAGGACTTTCACTCACACCACCCCACCGCGAGGTCTTGATTACTCTGGTATCACTTCTGAGCGTTTATATTCCTGTCTGCCTGTCTGTTGCCGTTACTGTCTGTTCCCTGTTATTGACCCGTTGCTGCCTGTCCTGACCCTTGCCTTGTCTACCGTCCTGTGAATGATATCTGCCTGTCCTCGATCTACTGCCTGTACTCTGACCACGACTCTGCCTGTTCCTTGCTGTTCCTGTCTGATCCTGATTGACCCTGCCTGTACGACTACGATATTCTTAATAAAGCTTGCAAATGGATCTCTGCCTCAGTCCCGCTTCGTTACAGAAGACCTCGCCGCCACAACGATCCAGCAGCTTTCCCGGAGAGCATCTACACGGTATGGACATTACGCAATTACTATTGTGGAGTTCGCAGGGCACGCAATCCTTAGAGGAATATGTGCAGGAATATCTAGACATTGCTTACCTCTCTGATCTTCCGGACTGTGCTCTGATTGATTTCTTTTGTGATGGCGTCAACCAACCTCTCCAGAATCAACTAAGACGAGAGGGACCGCGTTCGTCACTCAGCAGCTTTATGGACTATGCATTGTTGTCTGTTGGGTCTCTGTTTACTGTGGGAGTCGCGGAGGAATGCGACACCATGGTAGGTCACGTAATGGCCGCCGCGCCACGTAACACGCACCAGATGGCGGCTACCATCACAACAGCAACACGTCATGTCGCCGCTGATCGCCCAGAGTCACGTCACGTCTCCGCTGATCGCCCAGAGTCACGTCACGTCTCCGCTGATCGCCCAGAGCAACGTCACGTCTCCGCTGATCGCCCAGAGCAACGTCACGTCTCTGCTGATCGCCCAGAGCAACGTCACGTCTCCGCTGATCGCCCAGAGCAACGTCACGTCTCCGCTGATCGCCCAGAGCAACGTCACGTCTCCGCTGATCGCCCAGAGCAACGTCACGTCTCTGCTGATTGCCCAGAGCCCGTTCCAGCCAGTGAATCCGTTCCCGAGCCCGTTCCAGCCAGTGAGTCCACTCCAGTCCAGCATGCTTTCCCTGTCAGTCCTGTGATGGCCAAGAGGGCTGTCTTCACTTTTTATGTCTTGGCTGTCATGCGTGCGTGGAGGATGTACTCGAGCTCTATGGACTTGGGAGCAGTCTGCCCGCCCGAGCCCGCTGCTGTCCCAGAGCAGTCCGCTGTTGTCCCAGAGCAGCCCGCTGTTGTCCAGAGCAGCCCGCTGTTGTCCCAGAGCAGTCCGCTGTTGTCCCAGAACGGCCTGCTGCCGTCTCAGAGCAGCCGTTTGCCCCGCTGGCCGCTTCGCTCTCAAGCCCGCCGGTCGCTACGCACTCAAGCTCGCCGCTTGCAACGCACTCAAGCTCGCCGCTTGCAACGCACTCAAGCTCGCCGGTTGCAACGCACTCAAGCTCGCCGGTTGCAACGCACTCAAGCTCGCCGGTTGCAACGCACTCAAGTTCGCCGGTTGCAACGCACTCAAGTTCGCCGGTTGCAACGCACTCAAGTTCGCCGGTTGCAACGCACTCAAGTTCGCCGGTTGCAACGCACTCAAGTTCGCCGGTTGCAACGCACTCAAGTTCGCCGGTTGCAACGCACTCAAGTTCGCCGGTTGCAACGCACTCAAGTTCGCCGGTTGCGATGGACAAGATGGCTGTTTCGCCAGTGCCTACGGGCAAGATGGCCGCCCCTTTGGTGTCAAGGAACATAGGGGGTGTTCCAGCCATCGAGTCCGCTCCAGAACCTGTGCTACTTGCCCTGCCAGCGCCCCACAAGCTCCTTGTCCACGAATCGACCATGGCCACCGTTGATTTCCCCAAGAACTTTTTTGGGGGGGGCCATATACCAGAGGGTGGGGAGCTTGTGGGTGGGGACCCTGCACGACCTCAACCATCAGCGTGCTCCGAACTGCTAGGGCCGCCCATGGACTATAAACCCCTATGGCCATTAATGGACTTTGACCCGCCGTGGTCATCTTCGGACTCTGTCCTGCCGTGGCTGCCCGAGCCACCTGACCCGCCGTGGCTGCCCGAGGCTCCTGACCCGCCGTGGCTGCCCGAGGCTCCTGACCCGCCGTGGCTGCCCGAGGCTCCTGGACCTGCATTGGGGACCCCGTTCCTGTCTGCATGCAGGTCTCCAATGCACCCACCCTCCCTCCCCAGCTGTTCCTTTTACGCCGCGAGGACGCGCCTTCCGGGAGGGGGGCGTTATGTCACGATCACGTCTGTTCCTGTCACATCCCGGACTACATTACCCATAATCCTCTCTGCCAATCACCTGCACTCACTCCACCAATCACTATCACTAATCACCACACCCAGCTGCAGTACATTAACAGGACTATAAAGGACTTTCACTCACACCACCTCACCGCGAGGTCTTGATTACTCTGGTATCACTTCTGAGCGTTTATATTCCTGTCTGCCTGTCTGTTGCCGTTACTGTCTGTTCCCTGTTATTGACCCGTTGCTGCCTGTCCTGACCCTTGCCTTGTCTACCGTCCTGTGAATGATATCTGCCTGTCCTCGATCTACTGCCTGTACTCTGACCACGACTCTGCCTGTTCCTTGCTGTTCCTGTCTGATCCTGATTGACCCTGCCTGTACGACTACGATATTCTTAATAAAGCTTGCAAATGGATCTCTGCCTCAGTCCCGCTTCGTTACAGTTACTCTTATGTTGTTACTATTTTAAGTTTGTTTCCGCTTTTATAAGAAAATTCCAATGCTATCTCACGACCAATTCGTACGTATTTTACGAGGTGGCTAAATCGTATGATTGTATACGACCTCACTTGTATGAATTTATACAATTTCTCTAAACCCCAGTGACAGGTTTAGGGGCGGGGTTAGGGGTAGGTCATTTGTACGAATTCATACGAATTTGGCAAGTCGTAAAATATGTACGAATTAGAAAATTTTTTATGAATTTGTATTGTATGAGGTTGTATGAATTAGTATGAATTAGCCACCTCGTAAAATACGTACGAATTGGTCGTGAGATCGGGTTGGAAAATTCAAGTGATCACGCCGGCGCCTCACGTGCACACAACACCTATCAGTTCTTGTAACGTGACATCGCAGCCTGTTCATTGTCAAAATAAAATACAGTCCACCAAATATATAAAAAGTTACACAGATCATTTTAAATAGTCTGTGTACAATCTCTGCGTTCACTGTGCCAAGCATATTTTTGCACATGTGTAGTTTGATGTTGTCAGTAGGCCTATTGGAACACAAGCTAGGCCTACAAAGCTTTAAATAGGCCTAATAAATATATAGTTTAATATATAGATGCTATAGCTTAATATATAGATGCTATAGTTTAATATATAGATGTAGATGCTAAACTATATAATATATAGTTTAGCATCTAGATACATTGTGAATATGGAAATATTTGGATTCGTGTTGAATGAGAGAGGTAGGCTGATGTTATATTTGAATATTTAAATGTTAATTAAGCATATCTATTCAGTGTTAAAGTGGATGTTGTTGTGAGGACTTTTATTAAGACGGGTGGTGTAGAAAGAGGAGAGTGGAAGGAAAGGAGAGACGGAGAAAAAGGTTAATAAAGAAAGAGAAAGAGGCTAAAAGAATAACTCGCCAGTGTCTGAGGGTTTTATTTCTATATTCCTAAAGTTATCTTAGGATTGTAAGGGTGGAACTCCTACAGTGGTTCAGGCTGTAAGGTTTGCCGAGCGACTAAAGAAACTTTATCAGCAAGATGGTAGAAAACTGTACATTTCTTGTCTATTACCACCCACCAATGACGGAAATAAGCGCAGTTACAATAGCAAAATATGTGGGAGCACATTAATGTTAATACTAAATCAAAACTAGTTAGCACATAATTTGTAATAGAAAGGGTTTAATGACAATATCTGATTATGGTTACACTTAAAATAATTACAAAATAGATGTATGAGATGATAAAATCATATACCATTAATCGTAGCCAGCATTAATACAGCAACTGACACTTTATGTTCCACCTTAACTTCATCTCTAGATAGTATCCGTCCTCTGTCATCCAGGCCTGCACGTGCTGCTCCCTCTAATCCCTGGTTATCTGATGTTCTTCGTGAGAAGAGAGGAATTGGCACAAATCAAAAGACCAATCTAACCTAAGTAGCTATCAATCTCTGCTCTCATCCTTTTCTGCTGAAATTCATGCTGCTAAATCTTCCTATTTCCACAACAAAATCAACAGTGCTTCAAACACACGCACACATTTCAAAACATTCAACTCTCTCCTCTGTCCCCCTCACCACCACCCACCTCCTCCCTAACTGCTGATAATTTTGCTAACATTTTCACTGACAAAACATCTACCATCAGCAGTCAGTTCTCCACTCCACACACACAGGAACCCAGACCAACCACACACACATCCACACACCTCCTCTCTTCATTCTCCCCCTCCCCCCTCACTGACAGAAGTATCCAAACTTCTCCTCTCCAGCCATCCCACCCCCTGCCCTCCAGATCCCACCCCCTCACACCTTCTACAAGCCATCGCTCCTACACTTTTACCAGCACTTACACACATTATCAACACATCTCTCCACACTGGCTCTTTCCCTAACACATTCAAGCAGGCTCGGGTAAACCCGCTGCTTAAAAAAAACACATTAAACACGTCACTTGTAGACAGACCTGTTTCTGTCCTACCATTCATAGCAAAAACACTTTCCTCTCACAGAGCACCCAACTGGACGTCAGTCAATCTGGTTTCAAGAGTGGCCACTCGCCCGAGACTGCACTACTGTCAGTCACTGAATCCTTGCGGATTGCAAAGGCTGATTCCAAATCATCAGTTCTCATTCTGCTCGATCTATCTGCTGCCTTTGACACGGTGAATCATCAGATCCTTCTGTCCACCCTCTCATCACTGGGCATCACAGGTACTCCACTTCTCTGGTTTGGATCCTATTTCACAGGAAGGTCTTTCAGGGTTGCCTGGAGAGGGGAGGTATCCAAAGCTCATCAACTGACCACAGGGGTTCCTCAGGGTTCAGTTCTTGGACCCCTCCTCTTCTCCATTTACACTACATCACTTGGTCCCATCATGCAGGCACAGGGTTTCTCCTACCATTGCTATGCTGATGACACACAACTCTTCCTTTCATTCCAACCAGATGATCCCACAGTAGCTGCACGAATCTCAAGCTTTCTGGCGGACATCTCAGCATGGATGAAAAAATATAATCTACAGCTCAACCTGGCTAAGACGGAGCTTCTCATCTTCCCTGCCAATCCGACTCTAAATCATGATTTCAGCATCCAGCTAGGTACATCCTCAATTATCCCATCAAATTTGCCAGAAATCTTGGAGTAATCCTTGATGACCAACTGACCTTCAAAGACCACATTGCAAAGACCGCCGGTCATGCAGATTTGCACTATTCAACATCAGGAAAATCGGGCCCTTTCTAACAGAACATGCAACACAACTTCTGGTCCAGGCCCTGGTCATTTCTAGGCTTGCAATGCTCTTCTGGCTGGACTGCCATCAGGCACAACCAAGCCTATACAAATGATTCAGAAAGCTGCAGCACATCTCGTCTTTAACGAGCCCAAAAGAGCACACGTCATGCCTCTCTTCATCTCTCTGCACTGGCTACCACTTGCTGCTCGCATCAAATTCAAGATGTTGACGCTCGCTTACAGATCTACCACAGGCTCAGCACCCTCCTACTTCCACTCACTCTTACGAGTCTACACTCCTACCAGAAGCCTATGTTCATTAAAGGAGCGAAGGCTCATGGTACCATCACAGAGAGGCACAAAATCACTTTTCAGGACATTCTCGTTCACTGTTCCTTGCTGGTGGAACAATCTTCCTGCTTTCATTCGGAATGCAGAATCCCTGGCAATATTCAAAAGACAGCTGAAAACTCATCTCTTTCGTGAGCACTTAACCTCATCTTAAAAAAAAAAAAAAAAAAAAAAAAAAAATTATTCCTATCCTTTCACTTCCTCTAATCCTTCTCTATTGTAGCTTATCATACTCTGAGCACTGCCTAAAACTTGTATTGTGAGCATTTCTTGTGTCTATTTGCCTTGTCATGACGACTCGCTTGTTGAATTCCTCACTTGTAAGTCGCTTTGGATAAAAGCGTCTGCCAAATGAATAAATGTAAATGCATGTATGAAAAAAGTTATCTGAGAGATAGTTAAAGAGAGAGTGAAAGAGAAAGAGAGAGAGGGCCAGAGAGTGGCCAAGAAAAGCCAAGAATAAAAGAGAAGTCCAGAAAAAGAGCAGAGAATAAAAGAGACAGAGCAACAGTTGCAATCTTCTTTTATCCCTTCTTTGACCATGTGACTGAAACCTAATTGTGAGACATTCAAACTGACCAATCATAAGATTAAAACTTCCCCCACTGTACTAAAGGTGTGACCATTTGTAGACCTCCAAATGTACATACATTTTGGCCTATAGGGCTTGATCACTATCAACACCTTTGTGTCTTCCAAATGGCCCTTGTAGCAAGAGAGAGGGGGTTGAAACAGTAAAGCAAATGTCTTTGTTCATTTTAAAATATGTTTGACAATTTTTAAATCTTACAGGATATATAAGCCCCGAGAACACCCACAATATTACATTATTTCTGAATGTAATAAAATGCGACTGCTATAGATTTGCATGTTTTGTTTTATTTTTTCTCTCAAAATCTCACAATATGTCTAGCGTGTTTTTAATCATGCAACAAACTATATTAATCTATTACTGTCAGTTAATGGTTATATATTAGGTCTAGTATTCCTATGCTTGGCTTGATTGCATGTAAATGGTTGTATATGAGTCATGTCAATTTATAAAGAAAAAAAGGGTCACGCTTAAAACAAAAGAATGAAAACCACTATAGGCTACAGCAATATATGCTGATAATATCACTGTGATTTTAAGAAATGAAAATGATGTTCAGTTTTTAACAGATATTTTAGAGAGTTATGGGAAAACTTCAACTGCCAAAGTAAATTAGGACAAAAGTGATGCCCTGTGATGTGGTTTAGATTCTAGAAAGTCCATGACAGAGTAGATTTGTCTGGAGTGATACCTTTCTATCGCTCGATGTTGAAAGCCTGGAACATTTTAAGTAAATCAAGATATCTCAAGGATGTGCGAGGCCTTTAGATGAGAGAAAAACACCTGTTGTACAATCCTGTTGCGGACTTGGAAATTTTGAAGTCAGCGTCAATGAGGATTACTTTAAGGAATGCTAGATTTACAAAGATTGGACATTTAAAAAAAAACAAATGAATCGATGTCTGCTGAGATACTGGCTGACAAGCTGAGTGAGAGATCAATTCAGAGCAAAATGGCAATCTGGCTATCACACAAAGGTAAACTAAATGCAGTCAACTGATGTAGTGTCAATATGCTTATTATCAACTGGTTACTGCATCCTCTCTCTCTCTGAGGAAGTGCGCGTCACATTCAGCACTTCATGTTGAACATGTAACCAGGAAAGAAATACTCAAAACTCATCTGAACACACGTCGAGAGCTTCAGAAGAACTGAACCTACTGACAACAGAGAAGATCATTTATTAACCCTCAGGGGTCTGAGGATTTTTGGGGCCCTGGAGAAGTTTTGACATGCCCTGACATTTGTGCTTTTTTCAGTTGTTCATAAACATATTAATGGAAAAAGTGTCATTACACTGTATTCAGCACAAACTAGGCTACAATAATATGTGAGGAACATGTATGTACATGTTTGTGTTTTTGAAGGAATAACGTTTATGCGTGGTTATTGAAAAAACAAAAAACTTAAGTCACTGAAATAAGGCCAAAAAAGTATATTAAATCTGTGTTCATAAGACTTCTGGGTATTGGAGGTTGTAGACTAGAGTTTTTGCTTCAGAATGAAGTAAAAATTATCCTTCCTACTCCTTCATATAAAACAATAGAGAGATTTAAATTTTCTAAGACACTTTTGGTCAAGAAACACAGTATGCGAGGAGGCGGGAATCCTCATGTATAATGGGTGATTCTCACCTGAGAAGACAAAAGAATTGAATAATAATGACCTGAAATGACTTGCATATTAATGAGGCCTTTCAGTCAGGTAGGCTGTGAAAAAACCCTCTGTGATCATGCTAATAACAGGATTAAAGTCCACTCAGGACAAAAAAAACATGATTTTTGTGATCTCATGCATGCACGTATTATTGCACATGATATGAAGAAAATTTTGTATAGGCCTATGTTAAATTACACTACCAGTCAAAAGATTGAACACATTATAATGCCATTATAATGTTTTTAAAAGAAGTCTCAAGTCTCTAACCAAATAATGGTTTTCTATTTTAATATACTTTCAAATATAATGTATTTCTGTGATGCAAAGCGTCTGAACATTCCTACCTCTAGGGCATTTCATATAGGCTACTATATTTGTTATATTATAGAGCCTAAATGTTGATGTGCAGTTGACAAACTATACATCATTAAAAAGATCTAAGACTCAAGCTTCACATTTTGACTCTTAAAATCTTATATTGACCATAATTTCTTAATATGCTTAAAAGCATACACATTTGGAGAAATATTGATGGATTCTCATATGTTTATATCAATTTTCTATACAGAGATAATATTTATTATTCTATATTTATTGTCATTACTATGAGTGCTGGGTGCTGTGTTTTCATCATTCATACTTGCAGCCGGAGGGCGCTCTGCCCCTTTTGTCCACAAATGCCTCAGTAAAAGAAGAGGAATATCATGTGACAATCAAGGAACTAACAGAGGCAAGAGATCGCTAAATATGGCTATTCAAAACACTTTTCAAGACAATAAATACACGATTGAGACGATGAATGCATGTATTGCCTCTGAATTTGCGTCTGAATAGCGCTCGCTCCGTGGGCGTGGCCGCATTAGCGGATAATGAGCTGAATCACGGACTTCTGACATGGCTCTCTTTTCATACAGATTACATAAACACAGAAGGTTTGTTTTCGATTTGACTTACATGTTTTAAAACCTGACATCTTAACGTTTATACAAATGTATATACAAAAGTGTATACAAATAAAAGAAGATATTCCACAGATTAAAATGGTGTATAACTCTTAATTGTATGTGCAACATTGACGGAGTATTTTGAGTCTCTTTCACACTGATAAGAAAAAACCACGGTGGTATCGCCGGCGATACCTTCAGACCTCAGAGTGTTAAGGGAGAAGAATGAAGATCATCTTGACTTTCACTCTACTGATGATTCCTGGTAAGAATCTGAACTCAAGTCCTGATCAACAATCACATCAGAAGAAGCAGAACAGAGATTAAATAATGAACAAAATCTTTATCTAGAACTAACATGGTGACATTACCTTTAAAGACACTTTAAAATGAATCTCACTTCAGTATATATTAGTCTTGTATTAAATGCTGGCTTTTTGTAGGTGTCGTGATCTCCATGAGTGTGATAGGATATTCAGGAGGCCGAGTCACAATCACATGTGGATATTATGAAGGATTTAAAGAAAATGAAAAGTATTTTTGTAAAGGACAGTGGTCAAAATGCACAGATCAAATCAAGACTAAAGAGAAATATAAATGGGTTCAGAAGGATAGATTCTCTCTGTATGACGACACGAGATCAAGAGTCTTCAGAATGACCATCAGAGATCTGAGTGAACAGGATTCTGGGACGTACTACTGTGGAACTGAAAGAGATGATCCCGGCACCAGATCCCGGCACTGAAGTGAATCTGAATGTTATAACAGGTGAGTAACTGAGTGTCACGTAATCCAACAGGCAAGGGTCAAAATCCACAGAAACAGTCCATACAAAAACAAGAAAAAACACAAGGAAAACCAAAACGAAGAAACCAGAAACCATTCATGAAAACACCATAACAAAAGCAGAAACAACCCAGGTATAAATAGACAGACACTAATGAACAAACACAAAACAGCCGGTGCAATGAAACGGGATAATGAGTCCGGGAAGTGTGTTATGGGAAATGAAATCCAAGAGTGAAAACAAGAGTCCGGGTTGGAGTGCCCTCTAGTGGCTGATTAGGGCACTCCCATTAGTGATCATGACACTGAGACCCTCAAACCCGTGACGATCTCCAGAACATCACGATACTCAACACTGACTGTAATTACTGCCGTTCACACGTTTAACTCATATCAGAAACCATCAATAACCTTTTTATCTCCTAATGGAAGATTTACACTCATATCAAATGTTGCAGCAAAGTGACAAATAAATGTGTTTATACTGTGAACAAACTTACAAAGAAAAAACGGGTTTGTGTTTAACAGGTGAACAAATCAGGACAAATCTGTTCTGCACAATGAGAAACTGCACACATAGTAAAGCAATGGACAGTGTTTTTGTGTTTGACTGATTTATTCTTCAGTTCATTCTATAAATGTGACCACTCTAATATTGTTATACAGTTATAGATATTTGTTCATTTCACATTCTTAATACTTACTGTTCTTTAAACTCACAGTGTCTCTGTCAGCGTCTGATGTTTCTTCATCAGTGTGAATGCAGGACCTGGAGATCTGATGCAGTTTGAAGCAGTTTTTAGTTCTCTGTGTGTGTTCATCTCGTATCACTGCAGTGTTTGGTGTTGCAGCATTAGTGCTCATTTGGACACAGTATTACAGTTTTTAATGTTAGTACAGGTGTGGTCATCTGGATGCAGTAGAACTGCAGGTTTTAGTTCTGCTGCCAGTTCTTTTACCACACTTGTACTATAGTTAACTGCAGTTTAAGTGATGTCATCCAGCTATGTACTCTTTTATTCAGTGTGAAACCACAGGCTTTATTTCTAGAAACTCAAACAAACAGCTTGCGATTCTATTTTTTCATTCTTGTTTCTGTGTATCAGGAAATTTAATTCTGGGTAGTAAATGTGTGAATGACATCAGTAACAAGTATCTTCAACATTAGAAAATGATGTCAAGTTCTGTGTGTGAAAACGATCAAGAAGGTTTCTGGCCGCACACTGAATCCAGTACAGACTGAAGAAGTCTAGCAAAACATTTGTTATTTTATAAACTGCATAATGCAAAAGTGCAAAGTGCATGTGAATTAAAAACAAGTAGTGCTTTGCACTTTTGCAAGATGAAATTTATAAAATAAAAAAAATGTGCTAGGCTCTTCAGTCTGTACTGGATTCAGTGTGCGGCCAGAAACCTTCTTGATTGTTTTCAAGTATTTCCTTGGCTTTACACACCTGAAGTAAATGGATTCCTTGTCTATATGAAGCACAACAGTTTTTCTAGTTTTAAAGGAGTGGTTCACTGTTTTTTTTTCTAGGCTTGATTGTGTTTATGGGGCGTAGTTTAACATGTTCTGCAGTTCCACTTTTTTTGAACATTTTCCAACTCCCCTAGAGTTAAACAGTTGAGTTTTACCATTTTCAAATCCATTCAGCTGATCTCGGGGGTCTGGCGGTAACACTTTTAGCATAGCTTAGCATAGTTCATTGAATCTGATGAGACCGTTAGCATCTCGCTCAAAAAATGACCAAAGAGTTTCAATATAGGTGCTGGTCATATAATTAGAATATCATCAAAAAGTTGATTTATTTCACTAATTCCATTCAAAAAGTGAAACTTGTATATTATATTCATTCATTACACACAGACTGATATATTTCAAATGTTTATTTCTTTTAATTTTGATGATTATAACTGACAACTAAGGAAAATCCAAAATTCAGTATCTCAGAAAATTAGAATATTGTGAAAAGGTTCAATATTGAAGACACCTGGTGCCACACTTTAATCAGCTAATTAACTCAAAACACCTGCAAAGGCCTTTAAATGGTCTCTCAGTCTAGTTCTGTAGGCTACACAATCATGGGGAAGACTGCTGACTTGACAGTTGTCCAAAAGACGACCATTGACACCTTGCACAAGGAGGGCAAGACACAAAAGTTCATTGCAAAAGAGGCTGGCTGTTCACAGAGCTCTGTGTCCAAGCACATTAATAGAGAGGCAAAGGGAAGGAAAAGATGTGGTAGAAAAAAAGTGTCCAAGCAATAGGGATAACCGCACCCTGGAGAGGATTGTGAAACAAAACCCATTCAAAAATGTGGGGGAGATTCACAAAAAGTGGAGTCAGTGCTTCAAGAACCACTACGCACAGACGTATGCAAGACATGGGTTTCAGCTGTCGCATTACTTGTGTCAAGCCACTCTTGAACAACAGACAGCGTCAGAAGCGTCTCGCCTGGGAAAACAAAAAGGACTGGACTGCTGCTGAGTGGTCCAAAGTTATGTTCTCTGATGAAAGTAAATTTTGCATTTCCTTTTGCAATTCCAGGGTCCCAGAGTCTGGAGGAAGAGAGGAGAGGCACACAATCCACATTGCTTGAGGTCCAGTGTAAAGTTTCCACAGTCAGTGATGGTTTGGGGTGCCATGTCATCTGCTGGTGTTGGTCCACTGTGTTTTCTGAGGTCCAAGTCAACGCAGCCGTATACCAGGAAGTTTTAGAGCACTTCATGCTTCCTGCTGCTGACCAACTTTATGGAGATGCAAATTTCATTTTCCAACAGGACTTGGCACCTGCACACAGTGCCAAAGCTACCAGTACCTGGTTTAAGGACCATGGTATCCCTGTTCTTAAACTCGCCTGACCTTAACCCCATAGAAAATCTATGGGGTATTGTGAAGGGGAAGATGCGATATGCCAGACCCAACAATGCAGAAGAGCTGAAGGCCACTATCAGAGCAACCTGGGCTCTCATAACACCTGAGCAGTGCCACAGACTGATCGACTCCATGCCACGCCGTATTGCTGCAGTAATTCAGGCAAAAGGTGCCCCAACTAGCTATTGAGTGCTGTACATGCTCATACTTTTCAGTTGGCCAAGATTTCTAAAAATCCTTTCTTTGTATTGGTCTTAAATAATATTCTAATTTTCTGAGATACTGAATTTGGGATTTTCCTTAGTTGTCAGTTATAATCATCAAAATTAAAATAAATAAACATTTGAAATATATCAGTCTGTGTGTAAAGAATGAATATAATATACAAGTTTCACTTTTTGAATGGAATTAGTGAAATAAATCAACTTTTTGATGATATTCTAATTATATGACCAGCACCTGTATAGTACCACACCTAAAACAAAACTATTAAATACAGTAAGGTGCAGACTGCAGGTAAATGAGGCTCAAATTAGATTCTTATTCTCCTATGTGACTCAGATCTGTTTTTGTCATGACTGTGAATGGCACAAAAACATGGAATTTGATCTTTTCGATTACGATTTTCGGTGGGCCACTTAGCTAAATCCAATAGAGGTCAGATGTTTTGCATTGTGACCTCAGTCTGAACAGTCATATCAGAATTAATGTGACATTTATTACGTCACTCGAGATCAACATTCCTCACAATTCCTGCGCTCACGGGAGTCACTTCAAAGATTTTACAAACATTGTTCAAAAACCTACGCTTATGAATGAAGAATTTAGCAAATCTGAAAAGGTTAGTGTTGTGTACAATCTTTCTTGAGGACACCAAATGTAACTTGTTTACAACTAATGAGGTTTACATGGATGTTGATTCAGGATTTTGTTGTACAACTGAAGCCAGAACAACTTTGAGTAGTTACAGCCAAAAAAGATGTGCTCAGTATTTCCAATGTCATTCTCACAGAATTTCCCCAATATCAAAATTCTAACCTCAGGAATTCTTTGGACGGATATATATCATTCATTATTTTAAAATTAAGTTCTTTTTTGAAAATTTGTAAAATTAAGATAACCCATTCTTATCTCCTTATAAATCTTTAACAATAGTGACGTCTGAGCCGATCTGGATGAAGAATATCAATGAAGACACTTCTAAAATGCTGATGATGTTACATTTATGATCTCTAATAGAATAGTTACTAAACATAGGGATGAGAGAGAGAATGTCTCAGAATAGTGTGAAAGAATCCAATATCACCATGTTTTGAGGTATGGCATTTATAACTGTGTAAAAACTCCTTAGGATGGCATATGAACCCATGTTTAAAACAGAAATCACTGTAATTGAGAATATTACCATAACTGCCCATCATATCCAGTAAAGCAATATATACAACAAATGTGAATACCTCGAGCATGACGTCACAGTGCAGCAGGTGTGAAAGGCAACATGTTCACCAAAACATTCTTAGCCAGCTGAGAAATGCCTGATGCTCTTCTGAAAACGGCCAGCGTGTGGCGCTTGAGAGCGCAGTGTTTTTCCAGCTGAGACACTTTGGTTGCAATGATTTGGAATATCCACAGCAGTAAAGTGTTACTAGTATCTCATTTTGAAGAATATTACTGAATATAAAAAAATGCAGCAACCAGCAATATTATCCTGGTTCTGCTCGTATTTCATGAATGAGGCCCATTGTGTCCAGCATAATCATGTCAGCAACTTCTGTGTTGTTCACTGAGTGCAGTGAAGTTGAGTCTCTGTCGACGGGCTGATCAGCTTCACCTCAGAAATGATGTTCTCTGACTCTATCATGGAGTTGACAGATGAGACGAAGCCTGTCGTGTCAATCACATGTTCACCAGCTCAGACCATCAGAGCGAAATTAAGTCTTCTCCTCCAGACACCGTAAAGAACAACCCATCAGGTGAGATGTTTCAAAGAGTTTGATATTAATTGTTCTTCATTTTAGAAAAACCTATAGGGCCCTATTTTAACGATCTAAACGCAAAGTGTAAAGCGCACGGCGCAGGTGCACTCAGGGCGTGTCCAAATCCACTTTTGCTATTTTAACGACGGAAAACGGTCGTGCGCAGGGGCGCATTTTTTGAAATGGGTTGTCCCTATTCTTTAATGAGTAATGGGCGTAACGTTCAATAAACCAATCAGAGTGTCATCTCCCATTCCCTTTAAGAGCGAGATGCGCTCGTGCCATGGTGGATTGCTATTTACATGGCGTACACGCGATGTGTCAGTTAATATATATGTGTGTGTATTGGCACGATTGTTCAATTAATTAGCCAATTTCGTTCATCATTATAAGTAGTAATAGGCTGAATTGAAAATAGGTAGCCTAATTCTAATACACGCAATGACTATTCACCATTACATTTTTATATTTATGTACACAATAATATTCTTTTACACTGTAATCCTTTTGTTTTTAATATTTGGCATGTTTGTGTGATGCGCATCCCTGTGTGTAATAAGCAAAGTCAACGCGCACTGTGGACGCGCCCAGAGGTGCAGTTTCTACCAACGCGCTCTAACAAAAAAATATTGCGCCATTGACTTTAGACTTTAGACCAGGTTTGAGTTGGTCTATGGCGCAGTCTATTTTCAGCTCCTTAAAATAGCAATGCGCCGGCAATGCGCCTGAACACACCTCTTTTTTAGACCAGCACGCCCATGGGCGCACTAACTGGCGCAAATGCATTTACTAATTTAAGGACGTGGCGCTGAACGGGAAGACGCGAACGGCGCCGGACGCAAACTAGCAAACACACTTGCGCTGCGCCTTGCGTCGCATTGCGCCGGGTGTATTATAGGGCCCATAATCTCTAAATCGGCTGACGCAGATCCTGCTGTTCCTGTTCAGTCCAGATCTAGAGTATGTATGCAGTATGAGAGCAGCTTCATGATCATAATGGAGAAACCTGAACCATGTAGGAGATTGGAGGAATACATCATGATGTCAGATGGCATCACTGAAAGACAAACACACTAGCTGATGCTTCAGACAGTTTAAGCTCTCAAACACTGCTGATTATATAAGGCTCAACATTAAAACAGTCAGTTTTGCTCACAGCACTTGCTATTAAAAACATGCTATTTGATTAATATTATATGATTAATGTAATTCATAACTGAATGTGAGACAAGAAACGTTTTGCATTTTTGACATTAGACATACAAATGAAAGTGAATATATTTTTAAAAAATATTATGTGCAAATTATGTCACACCTAGTTCTGGTTTTGTTCATGTTTCATGTCTTATTTTGTATTTTCACGTTCATGTCTCATTGTTATGTTTATAGGCTTGTTCGAAGGTTTAATATCTACAAACAGACACACCTTGATCCACAGGTAGAGGAGGGGTGTCCATTCTGTGGGCAAACAGAAACTGTTTCATGAATTTTAAGGGAAGTTAATAAACGTAATTTCGGGAGGAGTACGCCCATCTAATCTTCCAATTAATACCAAGGTATAAAACCAGCATCTTACCTCTTCATTTTGCTAGTTTATTTTGGCATCCCTCCTCCTTCCCTTCTCCTCCTTTTGTACTTATTTTTGCCTGTTATAGGGGGGCAATGGGAGCTCGAGTAGGATATTCTTTCCGAGCCCCTCTATAGCAGACAGCAAGCCAAATCTGTTTACCACTTACGCTAAGATTATATGGGCACACAAACTTGTGAATTTTACTGTGGTTGACTTGAAGCTTTGTTATCTCAATTGAAAGAATGATGTAGAATTGTGTAAGTGTCCTCACCTATACTTTTTTTCATGGGCCTAAGTATAAAAAAATAGAAAGCAAATCCATGTGATGCATAATATTTAGTTTAGGCAGGCTAAAATGGCAATCTGGCTATCAGGCAAAGGTAAACTAAATGGTATGAGCTCAACTGATGTAGTGTTAATTTTAAAGGGTCTAATATAATCAAGGTTAAAGGTGGAATATGCTTATTATCAACTGGTTACTGCATCCTCTCTCTCTCAAAGGAAGTGGGCGTCACATTCAGCACTTCATGTTGAACATGTAACCAGGAAAGAAACACTCAAAACTCATCTGAACACACATCGAGAGCTTCAGAAGAACTGAATCTACTGACAACAGAGAAGATCATTTATTAAGGGAGAAGAATGAAGATCATCTTGACTTTCACTCTGCTGATGATTCCTGGTAAGCATCTGAACTCAAGTCCTGATCAACAATCACATCAGAAGAAGCAGAACAGAGATTAAATAATGAACAAAAGTCTTTATCTAGAACTAACATGGTGAAATTACCTTTAAAGACACTTTAAAATGAATCTCACTTCAGTATATATTAGTCTTATATTAAATGCTGGTTTGTTGTAGGTGTCGTGAGCTCCATGAGTGTGACGGGATATTCAGGAGGTGGAGTCACGATCACATGTGGATATGATGAAAGATTTAAAGAAAATGCAAAGTATTTTTGTAAAGGACAGTGGTCAACATGCACAGATCAAATCAAGACTGAAAAAATATATAAATGGGTTCAGAAGGGTAGATTTTCTCTGTATGACGACAGAAGATCAGCAGTCTTCACTGTGACCATCAGAGATCTGAAACAATGGGATTCTGGGATCTACTATTGTGGAACTGAGATCACTGGATCAGATCCCGGCACTGAAGTGGATCTGAAGGTTATAACAGGTGAGTAACTGAGACCCTCAAACCCGTGACGATCTCCAGAACATCACGATACTCAACACTGACTGTAATTACTGCCGTTCACACGTTTAACTCATATCAGAAACCATCAATAACCTTTTTATCTCCTAATGGAAGATTTACACTCATATCAAATGTTGCAGCAAAATGTGTTTATATTGAGAACAAAATGACAAACGATCTGGGTTTGTGTTTAACAGCTCAACAAATCAGGAGCGTGAGAGGATATTCAGGAGGAAACATCATTATAAACTTCAAATATGAGAAGAAACACAAGAACCATGAGAAATATGTCTGTGAATCTAGAGCAGATCAATGTTTGACTGTAATAAACACTAACAGAGCAGCAGAATGGAAACATGTCGGACGATTCTCCGTTCATGATGACAGATCTGCAGGTCTCTTACGTCTGTTTATCAGGGAACTGAATGAGAACGACTCTGGAGAATATAAGATTACAGTCAAAGTTTCTGAAGAATACAGTTTCTTCTCTGAGTTTAATCTGAACATCAGTGACGGTGAGATGCTTTCAGTCATTTATGCATTATTTGACAGAATTCATGAATTTATCTGGTAATTCTAACATTTCTGCTCTTTATTTGGATCTCAAACAGATGATTGTTGTGTGAAGAGCATCAGTCTATCAGCTGCTGCAGGAGGATCTGTGAACATCAGCTGCAAATACCCACAATCCCACAGTAGAGATGTGAAGTTTCTCTGCTGGAGATCTGGAGATGATCTCTGTGCTGAAGAGACGTCTGTGAATCAGAGCAGAAGATGGAGTCCTGAGGGAAAGATCCAGCTGTATGATGACAGAGAAGAGCAGCTCCTGACGGGAAGCATCAGTCATGTGACTGAACAACATTCAGAATACTGGTGTGGAGTTCAGTCTGATCAAGGACACAAGAGCTTCATCACACGAGTCCTGATCAGAGTTACAGGTACGGATGATTTTTTCAAGCTCATTGAAAACCACGACTAACATCTATTCAGCAGATCACTGGATCTTATTCATCGTGTTGCTTAAAATCACTGAGGTTTGAAGCTGATTCTATTCAAGCAGGTTTAACAACTTTTTTTACGTTTTATAATTTATTTAGCAGTTTTTAGTTCTCAGTGTGTGTTCATCTCGTATCACTGCAGTGTTTGGTGTTGCAGCATTAGTGCTCATTTGGACACAGTATTACAGTTTTTAATGTTAGTACAGGTGTGGTCATCTGGATGCAGTAGAACTGCAGGTTTTAAGCCTCGTTTACACTGCATGCGTCTGCGGCTCGTTACGGCTGCGACCGGAGCTGATACGCGACCACTCTAGTCAATGCTCGTGTTTACACCAGCCGCGCCGCGGTGCGTTTGAGAAGCGTCCCAGAAGCGGCTCGCCGCGCCGCTTCGCTAAAGATAGGCGCCTCGCCTATTTTTGACGGACGCCGCGTCCAAGACGCGCAGCTCAAATACAAAATAAAGTCAGAATAATCACCCTGAGTAAACTCCCGCTCATATTTCACATCACTAGGAGGCCAGAAACTGACAACAAGATATTCGAAGTTGAAAAACTTGAAGTTTCTTTGTTTTTGTTGTCCATAACTGGACTTTTAAGTGTATTAACTTCATCTGTATGGCTACAGCAAAATAAAGTATGGCATAGCAATAAACACAATAAAACCGGACAAAATATAACAATTTAGCCATTAAAAACATGAAAAAAAAAAAAAATCAACGAAAACAACGTTGGACAGGCAAATCTAGTGGTCTCACGAATCCAGCCGCTTCGCTTCTGAAATGCTTCTGGTGTGAATTGACACCGCTCAGAAGACGGAACAAAACCTTGTCGGAGCCGTAACGATCTGCACACGTGTGCAGTGTAAACGAGGCTTGAGTTCTGCTGCCAGTTCTTTTACCACACTTGTCAGGGTCGGATTGGGACAAAAATTCAGCCCTGGCACTGTAGCCACACCAGCCCACATTACCACACCCACGGATATGCACATTCCCAGGTGAAAAAAAGTACACTTTCTTAATGTACTTAAACTGTTCTATTTCCACACACTAATTTTGTTCTTTAATATACTAAAAATTCTTCTTTAGTACTTAAGATAATGTTAAGAACATCTTAGTGTACTCAACTGTGCTATTTTGAGACACCATTTAATTACCACTTGTAGTACACTTGAACCCATAACACTACAAATACAGAGATAGTATGTTAAAAGCACATTTTAGTTCATATTCATGGTGTCTCAAAATAGCACAGTTGAATATATTCTTAAGATTATCTTAAGAAGTACTAAAGAAGAATTTTATTAAAAAATACTATGGAAGTACAAAATTAGTGTGTGAAAATAGAGCACTTTAAGTACATTATGGAAGTGTACTTTTTCACCTGTGTTGCTTTACGTTTTTGACGTGTTTTTGACTATATTGCAAGTAGCGTACAGCAGTCTGTTTCCCTTAAATCCCACCTTATCTGCTGATATTTCAGTCATGTCATTCAGGCTAGCTAACACTTGTAACCAATTAAAATCTACCAAAATCAAAATCTATGGGGGTTGTATGCTATACAACTGTTTAATAGGCCTACAAAAAAACAAACAAACAAAAAACACTGGGGCAAAGTAGCATGAATTTCATGAAAATGACTTGAGCTAGCTGTATTTTCTGTTTTTTCTTACCTCTACATCACTGTCCTCTGCTGCAACAGCTGAATTTAAACCCCTTGAAAAGAGTTCGGTTAATTTTAGGCAGTTGGCAGCATCGGACTTAAGAGCCTTTTTTTGCTTTCTTGAATCTTTTCTCCACCGCCTTTCCTTTTTTTCTAATTTTTACTGACAATTTGCTTGTGTTGAGCTCTCTCTCTGATGCTGATGTGCTTGATTTTGACTGAGTTTGATTGACAGGCGATCTAACCACATTTATGTCTGACAAAGCAGTTAGATTAACGTTGTGGACTTGAATTTGAAAAATGTGTAGAGCTGCTTGAACTGAGGCGCTACAGCAATCTGTCAAGACACATTAAAGAGCCACAAAACGGTATTTATTGTTTAAATTTCTCTTGTCTGTCGATGCATTGTCAGTGTCCTCTTTGCTCCAATGTAGTTTTCACTCTGAGAGAGCTGATGTGTGGCGTGAGAGCGCCATGCTTGTCGGATATACATAGAAACAGTAAGGGGGCGGGGCAGTTTATTATTAACATTATTATAACCATAGTGAAAGCGTGCTAGCAATAAAAACCCGTCCTATGCGCTGTCGGCATGAAAAAACTATTTATTTATATATGTTAAAAATAAAACTGAGCAGCCCACATAAAAAAAATAAAAAAAACGGTCTGGCCCCTCTGGCATTTGCCAGAATTGCCCGATGGCCAATCCGCCCATCAGTAACACTGCTATGTACTGTATTATTCAGTGTGAAACTCAAACAAGCAAAGTTTCTGTGCATCAGGAAATGGAATTCTGGGTAGTAAATGTGTGAATGACATCAGTAACATGTCTCTTCAACATTAGAAAATGATGTCAAGTTTCTGGAGAAGAAGGTTTCTGGCCGCACACTGAATCCAGTACAGACTGAAGAAGTCTAGCAAAATATTTATTATTTTATAAACTGTATCGTGCAAAAAGTGCAAAGTGCATGTGAAGTAAAAACAAGTAATTTTTTAGTAGTTTCCTGTCATGAACAGGTTTAATTGCTCCTTATTTTCTCCTTTCTTCCTATCATTTCTTTAGTTAATATCACCTGCAGCTCATTTCTCAGCGTTCGCGCTGATTGCTCTCGCACTTGTTGCGTTTCTTCCCTGATTGTTTCCCGTTCTTTACTCTGCTGCTCGCCACGTTTCAGTGTCGGCAGTGGCGCCAGCAGCTGTACGGCTGTACGCACTGTGCGTACCATGAGAGGGCACTAATTAATGCTGTTTTTATTTTTTACATAATTTTTTAATTGATTATTAAAATCCATCTGCGTACACTCATGACATATTAAGAGAACAAGAGAGAATGAGAATAAATAAAGGTGTGCGTTTGTGTGTTGTAAAGTCAAATGTGTGTATGTGCGTGCATGGGTGGGCGTGGGGGATATGGGTGAAAAGAAATCTGATTTGGCTAGTTTTTCTTGGTTTTCACCACCACCAGCATCATCATCATCATCATCATCATCATCACCACCATCATCATCATCAACATCATCATCTGCTTCTTTCTCATCAGTCCAATCTTCACCGTTCACAGGTGTTTCCAGAACTTCTACATCACTGGCCTCTCTGAACACATCATCAGGTGATCTTGTGCTGAAATACAAACATGTGATCAATGGGTGTAACACCCCCTATAGCTGAAATATATTACTAAACATAAAAATTAATGTATAAATAATGTAAAATAAGTAAATGCATAAAAAATAATGTGGGAATAATTAAATGTAGATATAAAAACACAAATAAATAAATTAATTAATTAAAAAAATAAATGTGGAAAAAATACAATTATGTATAAATAGAGTAATAAAGGTATATATCTTTTTTTTTACATTTCTCTCTATATTTATTTATTTTATTTATTAAAAAAATATGCCATTTTTACATACTTGCTGTTATAAATGGTTCAAAAAGTATATTTAGGACTAACTATCTGGTACATTCAGTTATATACAAACACAACTGATGCACATGAGACAAGATCGTTATTTAAACTGTTAGCATGAATGTACAATGTGAAACTTAGAAACTGGTTTAAATTTTTCCCCATGGGTTAAAAATTTAACATATTGTATAAACTGTGTTTGACTGAAAAGCTGTGCTAGATGTGAAGTTTTATATAAGGACACTGGGAGCCTTTGAGCGGTTTATAATCACTATGATATAGTTTTAATTGACTGTCTTTTTCACGTAGGGGAATGGCATGTTTTCAGTTTTGATTTGGCTTATGGTCATTGGGCTTCTTTTTGGCATATTTTGATTGGTCATTGGGCAGGTTTTTTTACTCAGACCTGGCAACCCTGAAAATCCAGTATCATGCTCTGGTCAATCCTACTCTAAACATCAAGCTACACCCATGATCTGATCTGATATTCAGCTCAAAGTGATCAGATTCTCTGATTATTTCTCCTGTGTTTTCAGGCTCTTCTCTGATCGTCCCTCTGGTTCTGGTTCTTCTGGTTCTGATCATCGCTGGACTCTCATTCCTGTTTCTCTGTAAGAAGCATCAGTGTCGAGGTAAAACTCATTCTTAACTACTTTATTTGCAGAAACTCTCCATTTACACCCAGTTTAAAACAGGTCACTATGGAGGAATGCCTCCAGCATTACCAGTGTCTGAAGCATGAGTCTAAATATGAAAATTAAATTTAAGTTAGTAGGCCGCAGCCTATGGCGTCATCACTGGTGCGAGTGTTAAGTATAGAAGATCACCTGTGAAATACGGCATCCTCTTTCTTGTCTTCATAATTCCTGTTTGGTTGAACATGTGTCTAAATAAGGCGATTATGGCTAGCACTAGCACTATGTCTTTCAGGCAGTGTGTTCCTCTGTGTCAGTGTTATCTGACCCCTGATGACACACACGATATGTGTGTTATGTGCATAGGTGTGAAGCATGCACACTCAGTCCTCCAGGGGGCTGTTTGCGTGCATTGTGAGTGCTTTCTTTTGAGAAAGTTTGTTGTTTGTCCCATTTTGAGGGAATTAGGACAGCCATCTGTGCCTTGCGGTTCAAGACCTGCTTCGGCTGAGGTGAGTAGGAGACTGAGGTCATTGGGCTCACAGATGGAGCTTGTGGATGAATTTGAGAAAGGTATGAATATTTCTCATTCATCTGTGGCTGACAAGAGCGAGCAGCTGGATTGTGATGACGTGTTGTCTCTCACATCATGTGATCAAGCAGCGAGCGCGCTTCTGGCTCCTGGCTTCCACAGGATGAGGCTGATGAAATTTATGATATTTCCGAGCACTCTCAGTCCGCCTGCCCCACATATGACGAGTTATTGGAGGTTATGTCCCATGCTATGGCGAGATTAGATCTGCCATGGAAATGTGAGCTCTCTCGTAGCCTCCTCGCTGAACATTTCCTGTCAGGACATAATCGTCCAGCTCGTACGAGCCTTCCCTTTCTCCCAGACCTTCACACTGAGGTGGAGAGATCTTGAGGAAAGCCATATTCAGCTCGCATCCATTGGGTAGGGTATGCATCGATGCCTCCGATTGAAGAGATGCTGGCTAGCTATCTCTCAGTGGGTGAGGCATTCATATTGAAGGCTCCGTCTCTGCCTACTAAACCGTTGCACGTCACCTTGTGCCTTAATGGCAGAGCATATGCATTAGCAGGTCAGGCCACACTATGGCTGTGGTTCAGGGCCAGGTTCTCCCCCCTGAGGCGGTAGAGGAGCTGCGCCACACCACAGATCTGGCTCTCCATGCCACTAAACAAACTGACGTGGTCAATCTATGGCAGCCATAGTGGCTATAGAGAGACATATTTGGGTTAACCTGGCCAACATCGGGGGAAGAGAAAAACTTTCTTCTCGAGGCCCGATTTTGACATCTGAGCTTTTCGGTACATCCACTGAGGCGGTGGATGGGATGTTTAGAGAGGCGAAGGCGTGCTCTGCTGCTTTTAAGACCTTTATACATTCCGGTGCAGGTCTCTGCATCAGCTCGCGAGGGGGTCTGGCCTGTCCCAGTCCCAGTGGAGGAGGTGTGAATCCAGGGGAGAAGAAAAGACCTGAGGGAAGTGATCCAAGGTAAACACAATCAGTGTTTTAGGGTCCCAGAGGCAAATTAACCCCCAACCCCCCCCCCCCCCCCCCCCCCCCCGCGAGCCAGTATTTTAACAGAGCTTATCTTTTTTAATCCTTCTCAGTATAACCTTAGAGTGAGCAAAATACAGATACTTGATGATGTGTGAAAACATTTACACAAAACATCAGTGTTGAATTGTGATATACAGTAATGTCATTAATTTAGGATGCTTGTTTTTGACAGGCGGTGATACATTATCTCAGACTGGACCAGGAGAACATGAAGTGGTGAGTCCAGTTACTGTATTGATTTTTATTCATAATGATATTAATCTCTAATGCCTTCAATCCTGATGATCTTCAGAGCTGTAAATAATTTCTCTGTCTCTCCTCAGGTTTCTCACACTGGTTGTGATTATGAGGAGATTAAAGACACTCACCAACAATTACCCACAAACCCCATTGATTCTTCTGTCTTTTTATACGCCACTGCCCAATTACCCACAAACCCCTGTGATTCTTCTGACTATTTATATTTGTGGGAAGCATAGGAAATATCCTTATAATTTCTGACCCCCCGCCCCCCAAAAGAAACTATAGATGTTTTGTTTTGTTAAATTGTTATTTTATTTAATTTAATGTTCTTTTATTAACAATTGTTATTTACTTTCATTTTGGAGATGGTTAAAAATGCATAGCATTATCAGGCGCCGGCTGGGCAGCAAGAGGAGGAGTTGCCGGGGTCCTAGGGAAAGTAGAAAAAAAGAGAATGATGATGCATAATGATGTGCACTCTGTTAAGTTTTGTGTATTTCTGCTTAAATAAATACCACTTGATTTCCATTTCATCACGATTGTCTACAGCTTTGTATATCAAGTGTGCAACATATGCCACTGCTCAGTTACCCACAAACCCCTCTGTTTCTTCTAACTGCATTTACGCTACAGTTCAGGAAGCCACTGGTGACTCTCAGTGCTTCATCACATCTGCTGAGGATCTGAATTATGCAGTGGTGAATTTCCACAAGGAATCAGACTGTCCTGACAGTGTCAGTATCAGGAATAATCAGGATTACATTGAATATGCTGCTGTCAGTCATCTCACTGCTTGACGAGCCACAGCAGAGAATATAATTGAATGTTTTTATCACCCTTTCTCTGGCATAAAGTTTGAGTGGCTTTTTTGTTAGTCTTCTTCAGTGATGCTCCTTTGCCTTATATTTTAGGGCATGTGGAAATTAGAAAGGAACTGGCTTTTGTGCCAGGAAAAAAAAAACAAAATTAGCTTGACAAAGTTTCTTCATGAAGATGTGGATTTTGTGAAACATGATTTCTCAATATCTGTTAATCATGTAGGAAGATATGTGATTGACAAGGTGATGTGGATTGTGAAACTCTACACTGTGGATGTTGGAGATGATTTTACATCACAGGAACCATGCCTGATTTCACTGGTCAATGTTTTACAATTACATTTGGAGAGATTTGAATGACTGTGGCGACGAGTTGTTGTACATCACAGAGTGGGACGGCATGACTCCTGACATGAGATTTCATGTGGTCGGGGACCATAGTAAAAAGTTAAGAGAAGAAAATAAAAAAATCACTCTTTTATTTGTTAAACAAAATCCAGAATCCACCAAAAACACACTTCTTCATTAAAGAGAAAACAACAAATGATATGTATGACATACAAGTGGAGTGAGTGTATAAGCAGCAAAAAATAATTCTTGAAAAAATCTTTGGGCACAGTAATTTTATAAAACCTAAAAAATGTAGATACAAAATTACAAATTAATTTTTGCATTATTATAAAATACATTCATGAACAACAATTTATATCATTAGATTTATATATGAATGTGAAAAATGTCACATCCACACGTCTCATGAACTGTCAGTTTGTTTTTTCTTCTGTCACGTGCTTCTTTGTTTGAGTTTCCCGCCACAATCTGTTTCCATGGACACCAATCATTATCATCACAGCTGTTAGTCATTTGAGTTCATTAGTATGTGTATCAGTTCGGTTCTGTCAGTGTGTCTTTGTCGGGTCTTGTTTCATAAGTAATATGTTGGTTTATGTTCTGATCTTGATTCTGTATTTCTCCCTGTGGATTATCTAGTAAAGACTTGTTTTACTCTTATCTCCTTCATTGTATGTTTGATAAACCACCATTACGTAACAGAAGACCCGACTTAAACAGTAGCGGTGTGTTTGTGTCATCTGCATTTTTTTTGTTTCTCCTGTGTTTTTTGTGAGCATGGTTTTTTTTTTCTCTTTCCTCCTGCACCATGGACTCCTTTTTAGCAGTGCAGCTGCCTTTACCTTGAGCAGAAAGACCACTCCCTCGAGGCACATTTAGAGGACTTTATCATAAGCATGCACTAGTACCATCTACAATTTGCAAATCCTAGTGTATATCTATCCAACAGTTTATTGATTATTTGTTTCTTCAGTTTTAAATCCCAGTTATTGCCAATTCAGTCCTTGTGTGATCTAACAGACACCTGGTAGCGACACAACATCGTTTAGTAAAATCAAACTCCAGCAAAGGGGGAAAAGAATTTGTGCAACCCCATTAATGCTATAACATGTTATCATAGGCTTATTTATCAAAATAAATAGGAAAGTGGAGACTATACCTCAAGAGGCCTACATGATCACTTTCCCAACATTTTTGTCATTATTCTTAAAAGTAATGTAAAATATGTTAGCAATAATAGCTGTAGGTTTATTGGCCTCGATGAGTCTGAGACTCCTGGCCGGAGATTGTGTCCCAGACGGCATTAAATAATTTGTGGCTTAAACAGCTGGAAAATTGACTGTACTGCAGTTCTGTGGATGTTTTGTCCAGGCAGGGTTATTATAGAAACCGTGACGGCAGAAAATTCTTTTTGTTTTAATTATTTTATAAGCAATGTTTTGTTTTTATTGTGTGTACAAAAATAATAGTTCACCCTTCACAGATTCGAATGGTGTCACTCTTATGAACATAAATGTCTGAGTATTTTAAGTTGTTTCCCCTTTTATAATAAAATTACAACGCTATCTCATTACCATTTCGTATGTATTTTACGAGATGACTAAATCGTATGATATGTAAAATCAAATTAGTTTGAATTAGTATGAATTAACCACCTCATAAAATACGTAGGAATTGGTGAGATCAGGTTGGAAAATTCAAGTGATCGCGCCGGCGCCTCACACGCACACAACACCTATCAGTTCTTGTAACTTGACATCGCAGCCTGTTTATTGTCAAAATAAAATGCAGTCCACCAAATATATAAAAATTTAGACAGCTCATTTTAAATAGTCTGTGTACAATCTGTGCCGTTCACTGTGCCAAGCATATTTTGTAGTTTGATGTTGTCAGTAGGCCTATCGGAACACAAAGTAGCTAGGCCTACAAAAGCGTTTAAAAGCATCCAAATACATTGTGAATATGGAAACATTTGGATTCATGTAGAATGAGAGAGGTAGGCTGATGTTTTATTTGAATATTTAAATGTTAATTAAGCATATCTGTTCAGTGTTAAAGTGTATGTTGTTGTGAGGACTTTTATTAAGACGGGTGGTGTAGAAAGAGGGGAGTGGAAGGAAAGGAGAGAGGGAGAAAAAAGTTAATAAAGAAAGAAAAAGAGGCTAAAAGAAGAACTCATCAGTGTCCGAGGGTTTTATTTCTATATTCCTAAAGTTATCTTAGGATATATAAGCCCTGAGAACACCCACAATATTACATTATTTCTGAATGTAATAAAATGAGACTGCTATAGATTTGCATGTTTTGTTTTGTTCTATCAAAATCTCACAATATGTCTAGTGTGTTTTTAATCATGCAGCAAACAATATTAATCTTTTACTGTCGGTTAACGGTTATATATTAGGTCTAGTATTCTTATGCTTGGCTTGACTTGATTGCATGTAAATGGTTGTATATGAGTTGCGTCAATTTAAAAAGAAAAAAAGGGTCGTGCTTAAAAAACTAAATGTAAACCACTATACCTACAGCAATATATGCTGATGATAGCACTGTGATTTCAAAAAAATGAAAATGATGTTCAGTTTTTAACAGATATTTTAGAGAGTTATGGGAAAACTTCAACTGCTAAAGTAAATTAGGACAAAAGTGATGCCCTGTGGTGTGGTTTAGATTCTAGAAAGTCCATGACAAAGAGTAGATTTGTCTGGAGTGATACCTTTCTATCGCTCAATGTTGAAAGCCTGGAGCATTTTAAGTAAATCAAGATATCTCGAGGATGTGTGACGCCTTTAGATGAGAGAAGAACACCTGTTGTACAATCTTGTTGTAGACTTGGAAACTTTGAAGTCAGCGTCAATGAGGATTACTTTTAGGAATGCTGGAATTAGAAAGATTGGACATTTAACAATCAAATGAATGAATGTCTGCTGAGACACTGGCTGACAAGCTGAGTGTGAGATCAATTCAGAGCAAAATGGCAATCTGGCTATCACACAAAGGTAAACTAAATGCAGTCAACTGATGTAATGTCAATATGCTTATTATCAACTGGTTACTGCATCCTCTCTCTCTCTCTCTCTGAGGAAGTGGGCGTCACAATCATCACTTCATGTTAAACATGTAACTAGGAAAGAAACACTCAAAACTCATCTGAACACACATCGAGAGCTTCAGAAGAACTGAATCTACTGACAACAGAGAAGATCATTTATTAAGGGAGAAGAATGGAGATCATCTTGACTTTCACTCTGCTGATGATTCCTGGTGAGAATCTGAACTCAAGTCCTGATCAACAATCACATCAGAAGAAGCAGAACAGAGATTAAATAATGAACAAAAGTCTTTATCTAGAACTAACATGGTGAAATTACCTTTAAAGACACTTTAAAATGAATCTCACTTCAGTATATATTAGTCCTGGTTTGTTGTAGGTGTCGTGATCTCCATGAGAGTGACGGGATATTCAGGAGGAGGAGTCACGATCACATGTGGATATGATGAAGGATTTAAAGCAAAAGCAAAGTATTTTTGTAAAGGACAGTGGTTAACATGCACAGATCAAATCAAGACTAAAGAGAAATATAAATGGGTTCAGAAGGATAGATTTTCTCTGTATGACGACACAACATCAAGAGTCTTCACTGTGACCATCAGAGATCTGAGTGAACAGGATTCTGGGATCTACTACTGTGGAACTGAAAGAGATGGACCAGATCCCGGCACTGAAGTGGATCTGAAGGTTATAACAGGTGAGTAACTGAGACCCTCAAACCAGTGAAGATCTCCAGAACATCACGATACTCAACACTGACTGTTATTACTGCCGTTCACACGTCTAACTCATATCAGACACCATCAATAACCTTTTGATCTCCTGATGGAAGATTTACACTCATATCAAATGTTGCAGCAAAGTGACAGATAAATGTGTTTATATTGAGAGCAAAATGACAAATGATCTGAGTTTGTGTTTAACAGGACAACAAATCAGGAGCGTAAGAGGATATTCAGGAGGAAACATCATTATAAACTTCAAATATGAGGAGAAACACAAGAACCATGAGAAATATGTCTGTAAATCTGCAGCAGATCAATGTTTTACTGTAATAAACACTAACAGAGCAGCAGAATGGAAACATGACAGACGATTCTCCGTTCATGATGACAGATCTGCAGGTCTCTTACGTCTGTTTATCAGAGAGCTGAATGAGAACGACTCTGGAGAATATAAGATTACAGTCAAAGTTTCAGAAGAATACAGTTTCTTCTCTGAGTTTAATCTGGACATCAGTGACGGTGAGACACTTTCATAAATTTATGCATTATTTGACAGAATTCATGAATTTATCTGGTAATTCTAACATTGCTGCTCTTTATTTGGATCTGAAACAGATGATTGTTGTGTGAAGAGCATCAGTCTATCAGCTGCTGCAGGAGGATCTGTGAACATCAGCTGCAAATACCCACAATCCCACAGTAGAGATGTGAAGTTTCTCTGCTGGAGATCTGGAGATGATCTCTGTGCTGAAGAGATGTCTGTGAATCAGAGCAGAAGATGGAGTCCTGAGGGAAAGATCCAGCTGTATGATGACAGAGAAGAGCAGCTCCTGACGGGAAGCATCAGTCATGTGACTGAACAACATTCAGAATACTGGTGTGGAGTTCAGTCTGATCAAGGACACAAGAGCTTCATCACACGAGTCCTGATCAGAGTTACAGGTACGGATGATTTTCTCAAGCTCATTGAAAACCACGACTAACATCTATTCAGCAGATCACTGGATCTTATTCATCGTGTTGCTTAAAATCACTGAGGTTTGAAGCTGATTCTATTCAAGCAGGATTAACCACTGGATTATTTTTTTAATTTATAGCATTTTTAATTTAGTTTAGGCTCTTTTTTAAAAAGCAAAACCACAAACTGCAGTTCAAAAGAGGAAGTATAAAATAAACTGCAGTTTGTATGATTGCAGGCTATGGAGGTAAAAGTGCATCTTTGTGTAGAAAAATGATGCTGCATCAGGAAATAGAATTCTGGGTAGTATATGTGTGAATGACATCAGTAACACGTATCTTCAACAAGTTCTGTGTATGAAAACAAGCAAGAAGTTTTTGGCCCACACATTTTATAAAATTTTGCTAGACTTCTTCAGTCTGTACCGGATTCAGTGTGCGGCCAGAAACGGTCTTGCTTGTTTTCAAGTATTAGCTTGGCTTTACAAAGCTGAAGTAAACTGATTCTTTGTCTATTTAGAGCGCAACAGTTTTTTTTTTCTAGTTTTAAGTTCTGGGTGAGAAAAAGTAAAATTTAAAAATAATTTTTTTCATTTTTTCATTTTTAATTTTTCCTAAAAATTTCTAAAACAGAATTCTCAGAGACATCATCATCATCATCATCATCTGCTGCTTCTTTCTCATCAGTCCAATCTTCAGCGTTCACAGGCGTTTCCAGAACTTCTACATCACTGGCGTCTCTGAACACATCATCAGTGTCACAGACACGTCAGGCTCCACCGCTCACCAATCACAGCGCACCCTATCACCAGAATACTGATTACCGGCACCTGCACCTCATCAAGCACCTCATCACAGCCAGCATAAAGAGCACTCACACACACCACTCGATGTCCGGTCTCGTTTGCATTAACTTACCTGTATGCTTACCTTAAGGACTCCCCGCGATCCACTTACCTGTCTCCAAGAATCTCCTCGTGTGTTCTCTTCTCTCTGTGTGAGTGCTCTGTGTCTCCAGTGTCTCCAGCGTCTCCAGCATCTCCAGTTCCAAGGTCATCGGTATCTGAAACCACAAAAGAACTCTGTCATCACTCTCCATCTCAAGAACCTGCACAACTTCACCGCTCACTCACCTGCACTTCAGCCATAGCTCATACTGGTACTCAATAAAGCTCCATTACCTGTGAAAGTCGGTCTCTGTCCCTTCTGTACTGTAACAGAAGACCGGACCATAACAGCGCGAGGCCAGTATGAGCACCCCAGATCCCTTTCAAGAACTCGTGGATGTTCTCCGACGAACTCTTACCGCCAGCGCACCTCCACCATCACCTGTCAGCACTTCCGCAAACACCGTCACCTCTCCCTCTCCGTCAGCGCACGCCAGTCCCATGGCCAGACCAGCACCCTACTCAGGATCGGCGGAGGACTGCAGCGGCTTCCTCCTGCAGTGTGCACTGGTCCTGGAGATGCAACTGCACCTCTACCCCAGCGACACATCCAAGGTAGCGTTCATCATCTCCCAGTTGCAAGGCAAGGCGTTACAGTGGGCAGAATCCATCTGGTCTCAAAATGGTCCCGTCATTCGATCATATGCTTCCTTCGTGTCCCACTTCCGGGAGGTGTTTGGTAAACCCTCCTTCGACTCCTCTATTGGTGAGAAACTGTGTAATCTCAAACAGGGTTCCATGACTATTAACAATTATGCCTTGCAGTTCAGAACGCTAGCCGCATCCAGTGGATGGAATGACCAAGCCCTCATAACCACCTACCGACAAGGGTTGGATCCTCGGGTGCGGTTGCATCTCGCTGCATACGAGGATTCCATTGGCCTCGAGCACTTCATCCAGCTGTCCATCCGCTTCGCCTCCCGTATGCAGTCGTGTATAGAAGAACACCAGGACCAGTCACTCTTTCACTACCTCCTCCGCCAACCTGAACCCGTCAGCCCTCCAGAACCAGCCCACGAACCCATGAACATAGAAAATTCTCGCCTCACTCCTTCCGAGCGCCAAAGACGGCTGACCCTGAACCTCTGCCTCTATTGTGATTTACCTGGGCACATCATCTCTGCGTGCCCAACTCGTCCACCACGACCGATGGTGAGTGCTATTATCCCTTCACTCAATAAGATGAAACCACTCACCACTGTTGTCAACCTTACTGCTGCTGGTGTTTCCCTTCCAGTGGTGGCGCTCCTCGATTCAGGGTCAGCCAGCAACTTCATCTCCGGCGCCCTCTGCCGGCAGCTCAAACTCAAGACCACGCCCTCTCCGTCTGTCTATCAGATCCACTCAATCACGGGAAAGCCTCTGAGCCGAAGATGTGTGCGCCGATGTGTGGGTCCCATCCAGTTACGTGTCGGTATACTCCATCTCGAAGACATCCATCTGCTGGTTCTGGAGGAATCCACCTCTGACGTGGTTCTAGGGTGTCCCTGGTTGGAGCAGCACAACCCTACCATCTCTTGGAAAACCGGCAAGATCCTGAAGTGGGGCGAAACCTGTTTCTCTAACTGTTTCTCTGACCTTCCAGTTCCTCGAGTACCATCCTCTCATGATCTATCCATCTGTGCCACCTCCATAGAGAGTCCAGTTGAGAAACGTTCCACCGAGATCCCAGAATGCTACACCCCCTTCGGTGACGTCTTCTGCCCGCAAAGAGCCTCCAAGCTGCCTCCACACCGGCCATGGGACTGTGCCATCGATCTGCTTCCGGGTGAGCCAGTGTCAAGGGGTAAGATCTATCCCCTTTCCATCCCGGAGGAGAAGGCCATGGAGGAATACATCAAAGAGGCCCTTGCTCAAGGATACATCCGCCCGTCTACTTCCCCTGCTGCTTCGAGCTTCTTCTTTGTGGCAAAAAAGGACGGAGGCTTGAGGCCCTGCATAGACTACCACTCCCTGAACAAAATCACTGTCAAGTTCCGTTATCCCCTTCTTCTCTTCCCAGCGGCCCTGGAACATCTCCGTGGTGCCACTGTGTTCACGAAGTTGGACCTCCGCAGCGCGTACAACCTCATCCGGATACGCGAGGGGGACGAGTGGAAGACCGCCTTCATCACGCCCACCGGCCACTATGAATACCTTGTTATGCTGTATGGCCTGGTCAACGCCCCCTCCGTATTCCAGGATTTCATACATGAGGTGCTCCGGGAGTTCCTCCACAAGTTCGTGCTGGTATACATTGACGACATCTTAATATACTCCCGGAGCCTGGCCGAACATCGCCACCACGTTGCGGAGGTCCTCCAACGACTTCGCCAGTTCCATCTCTTCCTTAAGGCAGAAAAGTGCTCATTCCACCAGTCTTCAGTTCATTTCCTCGGGTACATCATAGATCACAGTGGTATCCGGATGGACGAGGGGAAGGTGGACGCCATCAAGACCTGGCCAGTTCCAACATCCATAAAAGAACTCCAACGTTTCCTAGGTTTTGCTCATTTCTATCGACGATTTATCAAGAATTACAGTTCCATAACCCATCCACTCACCAGCCTGCTCCGAAACCAGCCCAAGTCTCTGTCCTGGACACCAGCTGCCACCAACGCCTTCGAAAGCCTCAAAGAAGCCTTCACCACCGCTCCCCTCCTCGTCCACCCTAACCCGGACCTCCCTTTCGTCGTGGAGGTGGACGCCTCCACCACAGAAATGGGAGCCATCTTGTCTCAGCAGCAGGGGACACCAAGTAGACTCCATCCATGCGCCTTCTTCTCCCGCAAGCTAAACCCGGCGAAGGTCAACTACAACATAGGAAACAGAGAACTCCTAGTCGTGAAGTTGGCTCTAGAAGAGTGGAGGCATTGGTTGGAGGGAGCCAAACATCAGTTCCTTGTGCTAACAGACGATAAGAACCTGGAATATTTACGAGCCGCCAAGAGATTAAATCCTAGACAAGCACGCTGGGCCTTATTCTTCTCCCGATTTGACTTCACCATCTCCTATCGTCCTGGATCAAAGAATGTCAAAGCAGATGCACTCTCTCGACTTCATTCTCCTGAAGAGACCACCGCTGAACCTGAACCCATCCTCCCAAGCTCCATCATCGTGAGTCCGATCTCCTGGTCGGAAGAGACCATCCCCTCCTCCAATGCCTCCACTAACCCTCCGCGGGTTGTCCACCTGGCTTGTTATACATCACTCGAGCACGACGCACTCCACTAATTCACACAGCCCACTCGGCACTGGCCACCCGGGGGTCAATGAAACCCTCTCGTTGCTAAGGGAACGCTTCTGGTGGCCGAGTATGGCATCCGATGTCAGAAGGTACGTGCAGGGCTGCAGGGAGTGTGCCATTTCCAAGAGCCCACGCCATCTCCCATCCGGCAAGCTCCATCCTCTGCCCGTTCCTAACCGACCCTGGTCACACCTAGGAGTGGACTTTGTAACGGATCTACCCGCATTCGAGGGCTGTACCTGCATTCTAGTAATCATCGATCGATTCTCCAAGTCATGTCGTCCAGTCCCACTAAGAGGGTTACCCACTGCCATGGAGACAGCCGAACTTATGTTCAATCACGTGTTCAGGTACTTTGGAATACCAGAGGATATCGTCTCAGACAGAGGACCCCAGTTCATCTCCCGAGTGTGGAAAGCCTTCCACTCGCTCCTAGGTGTGACCGTAAGTCTATCATCCGGCTACCATTCACAGTCGAACGGGCAGACGGAAAGAAAGATCCAGGAAATTGGCCGGTTCCTCCGTACCTTCTGCCACGACCACCAGGACTCTTGGAACCAGTATTTGTATCTTGGTACGCACAGAACTCCCTGTGTCAACCTTCCACAGGACTCACTCCATTCCAGTGCGTGCTCGGTTACCAACCCCCACTGTTCCCGTGGACCGGGGAACCATCGGATGTCCAAGCTGTGGATTACTGGTTCCGAGAGAGCGAGAGGGTCTGGGACTCTCCTTCTCTTTGCATCCCGCCGCTTCTGCGACTTACTCCGTGGTGGAGGAGGCGCTCGAGCGGCGACACTGGATCTCTGGCCCTGACCTTCGTCGCTCTCACGCTCCCACCTACCAGCCTGGACAGAAGGTATGGCTATCTACAAGAGACATCCGCCTGCGTCTGCCCTGCAAGAAGCTGAGTCCTAGGTTCATTGGCCCATTCAAGATCATTAAGCAGATCAACCCGGTGACATATCAGCTACAACTCCCCTCACAGTATCGTATACATCCCACCTTTCATGTATCTCTCCTCAAGCCTCACCATCCCTCTGTTCCTCTCTCCACAGGGCCTGACATGGCAGCCGCCGAACCCCCCCTTCCACTCATCGTGGAAGACGGAACCACCTATGAGGTACGGGACATCTTGGACTTCCGGCGCCGGGGTGGCCAGTTGGAATACCTGGTGGACTGGGAGGGATATGGCCCTGAAGAGCGCTCTTGGGTCCCCAGGAACGACATCCTCGATCCCAATCTGCTTCTTACCTTCCACGCCAATCACCCTGACAGACCTGCCCCACGTGCAAGAGGTCGGCCACCTTGACGCCGGGGTCCTCAGCCCTCAGGAGCGGGCCGTGGAGGGGGGGGGGTACTGTCACAGACATGTCAGGCTCCACCGCTCACCAATCACAGTGCACCCTATCACCAGAATACTGATCACCGGCACCTGCACCTCATCAAGCACCTCATCACAGCCAGCATAAAGAGCACTCACACACACCACTCGATGTCTGGTCTTGTTTGCATTAACTTACCTGTATGCTTACCTTAAGGACTCCCCGCGATCCACTTACCTGTCTCCAAGAATCTCCTCGTGTGTTCTCTCCTCTCTGTGTGAGTGCTCCGTGTCTCCAGTGTCTCCAGTGTCTCCAGCGTCTCCAGTGTCTCTAGTTCCAAGGTCATGGGTATCTGAAACCACAAAAGAACTCTGTCATCACTCTCCATCTCAAGAACCTGCACAACTTCACCGCTCACTCACCTGCACTTCAGCCATAGCTCATACTGGTACTCAATAAAGCTCCATTACCTGTGAAAGTCGGTCTCTGTCTCTTCTGTACTGTAACAATCAGGTGATCTTGTGCTGAAATACAAACATGTGATCAATGGGTGTAACGACCCTATAGCTGAAATATATTACTAAACATACAACACAATATTAAATTCAATACATTTTAAATAGATAATATGTAAAAACATATATATATATATATATATATATATATATATATATATATATATATATATATATAGCAATAATAACCCAATCATTATTGTTTGCACATTGAGTTGAATCAGCATTTTGGTGGCTTGTTATGGAATACCAAAGCTGCACAAATAATAAATAAATAAATATATATACAAAGAAATGTATAAAAAATGTAAGTATTTATTTTGTTGTTGTTTATTTATTTATTTCTATTTTATTTATTTATTAGCAGATTTGGCATTCCATAGTGAAGAATATGCTGTTTTTACAAACTTGCTGTCATATATGGTTCAAACAGTCTATTTAGGACAAACTATCTGGTACATTCAGTTATATATACAAACACAATTGATAAGATGGAGACAAGATCATTATTTAAAGCATGAATGTACAATGTGAATCCTAGTAACCAGTTTGATTTTCCCCCATGTGTTAAAAGTTAATATATTACATAATTAGTTTGACTGAAAAGCTTGTATTGAAATATTTTGCATTCTACCAATGATAAATCTGTGCTAGATGTAAAGTTTTGTGAAGGAGGGACACTGTTTGAGCTGTTTATAATCACTACGATATAGTGGTTTTCAATTTGCATAAACAGACTGTAAAATATGTATTTCATGTATGGGAATGGCATATTTTTGATATATGGAATATGATCATTAGGCTTCTTTTTGGGATATTTTTGATTGGTCATTGGGATAGTTTTGTTACTCAGATCTGGCAACCCTGAAAATCCAGTATCATGGTCTGGTCAATCCTACTCCAAACGCCAAGCTACGCTCATGATCTGATCTGATATTCAGCTCAAAGTGATCAGATTCTCTGATTATTTCTCCTGTGTTTTCAGGCTCTTCTCTGATCGTCCCTCTGGTTCTGGTTCTTCTGGTTCTGATAATTTCTGGACTCTCATTACTGTTTCTCTGTAAGAAGCATCATTCTTAACTACTTTAGATGCAGAAACTCTTCATTTATACCCAGTTTAAAACAGTTCCCTTTCGAAAGGGAACTCCACTCTGCGTTTGCCATAACGCATTGGGGAACGTCACGTGACTTAGGTGTCGAAAGCACTATCCAACAACTCCAATTCCTATTGGCCGGCGACAGCCTATGACGTCATACGGTGCGACCCGGAAGTATAAAGGAGCGCCTGGAGAGACAGTCTCCATCTTTTCGTCTTTCGGGACTGTTTGTGTCACTGCACTGTCTGTATTTCTCCAAGTGAGTATTCCATTGAAAAGCTATGTCTGAGGACAAAGTTAAACATTTTAGGAAGTGTGCGGATCCTTGCCCGAGGTTTTTGACTCCGGAGGATCCTCACACCCTATGTGTAATCTGTCTGGGAGAAGAGCATGCACAGGCCGCGTTTGAAGATGCTGGCTGTGAGTGTTGTGAGCGGTTTCCTATGAAAACGCTCCGTTCCCGCCTGGCTCTCTTCTCGAGGGGAGAGACGTCAACACCTGTGCCCGGTGGGTCTGGTCCCGCTCGCGCTGAGGCAGAGCGGCGACTGCATTCATGGGGTTCACAGGTGGAGCTCGCCGCCAAGTTTAAGAGAGGTGTTATGGTCTTTCAACCTCAGGCGGCGGCTGGCGGGGATGAGCTCCTGGATGACGATGATGTCCTTTCCTTGACATCATCGGATCCGGGAGCGAGTGCTCTTCTGGCTGAGAGCCCCCGAGAGCAGGAGGTGGCTATGGAAGAGGAAGAACGGGCCGAGGCTGCTTCTTTTTCTTCCAAGCCTCCCTGTCCAGCATATGCTGAATTACTGGAGGTTGTGGAACGCGCCACTGGCAGGCTGCAGCCGCCGTGGGAGTGCGTGTGGAAAGAGCCCGTTCGCGGCAGGCTGGACGAATGGTTTCTTTCTGATCACAACCCCATAATTCCAGTGAGCCTTCCATTCCTTCCGGACCTGCATACTGAGGTTAAGAAGGCATGGAAGAACCCATACTGCAGGCCAGGCTGGTGCAGCTTTACACACGATGGCGGTGTTACAAGCGTACCAGGCTGACCTGCTGAAGGACCTGGATCAGGGGCAAGGTTTGTCCCCTGAAGCGGTGGCTGAGTTGCGCCAGACCACAGATCTCGCTCTCTGGGCCACCAAGCAGACGGCCGCCTCGATTGGCAGATTGATGGCAGCTATGGTGGCCACAGAGAGGCATCTGTGGTTAAACATGGCGGACATCTGGGAGAAAGAGAAGGGCTCTCTCCTCGATGCCCCGGTCTCGCCATCTGAGCTTTTCGGCGGCTCCGTTGAGGCGGTAGTCGGAAAGTTCAGGGAAGCGAGGGCGCACTCAGCAGCTTTTAAGAAATGCATACCGCTCAGGTCCGATTCTGGACCCAGACAGCCGGGAGGCACTGTGATCCAGTGTCGCCGCTCGAGCGCCTCCTCCACCACGGAGTAAGTCGCAGAAGCAGCGGGATGCAAAGAGAAGGAGAGGTGATCTAAGAGAGGTGATCATTCGCCGGCGCGATCAGTACCGCTGATTGATCCCCTCTCTTGGCGAAGGGAATTTTTATTAAAAAATCTGATTTAAACTAAAATTTTGACCTTGTTTTTATTCCTGTATCATTTCCTGAATGTGTAACAGTAAATGCAATAGGGGTTCTTTGGGCAGAACTGGAGTGTTGAGACTGACTGAGCGAGCCACAAAATGGCTGCTGTTCAGTTTTTCTCTATATGTTCAGCCGTTCGGCTATCTTCAGTATAGTTTGAGCTGGCACTCATCACTTCAGTTTATTTGTCTACGGCGGCCCTAACAGGCAGCCCAACATTTTAGCTTGATCTTTGCTATTTTTCTCTTCTGAAAATAGGAGGTAGAGATCAGGCTTGTTATAGCGCCTGTTGTTATGATAGGCCTGTAATCTGCTGGCCAGGCTAGGACTAAGTTTGCGTATGGTGTATGTGAAGTTAAAACCCCATATGTATTTTAGTTTTGGCCTCCTCCTGAGGGAGTGGCCGGTATCTGTTTGCCCAAATTGTCCCATTGCTTATGTAGGTGCAATGATGAGTTTAACAGCTAGGTTGTAGATTGTTTTGTTAGAGATCTGATGCTGTTTTCTCAGGTGGTAGGCCCTTATCTTCAAGCAGATAGATTTGGCAATTTATGTTTGCTAGGCCCCACTTTCTAGAACTTTCATGCTGTGAGAAAAATGTTCTCTTCCGAGCTACTTGATTTCTTTCAAGTTTGAGTTGACGATGCAGTTTAGCTCCGTCCTCTAGGCTTGGAACAGATTTGAGAATCTGTGGTAAGGAATATATTTTTCTCCTTTTAATAAAGCATGCATATCAAAGTTTCCTTTGAAGTTCTAGACGTTTGCCCTACATTTGTATGTGAGCTTAATATGCTGCCACAGGTTGGCACCCGCTTATGTATAGTAGGCCCTTTTTAAGAAAAGCACGGCCTCTATTTAAATGTTTGGTGACCCCTTTTTCCCAGTTAGGAGAGTTTTGGTGTCACTGAGTGCATCACCTGTTGGATTGCATACTCAGGGTAGCTAGATCACTTTTTGAATAAAAGTGTGTATCTGTCAGCTTCCTTTCAGTTATCTGTTTATCAGCTACAGTATATTGCATATAATGGTAATTGTAGGCTAGATTGTTCAGCCTCCTTCTAGTTAGCAATAGTTTTGTATTGGCTGTTTAATGGATATTAGTTGCTCACATACTGTTTTATTTACACTGCTTCAGGCCCTGCAACATGTTTGTTTGAGGTGGTAGGCTTATTTAGCCTCCCTTAGACCATGTTGGTTGTGTTGGTTCCCTTTAGTCACAGAACTTAGGGTACTTTGCCTGTTTGGAAAGTGTAGCCTAGCACAGGTAGTAGATAGCTTCCCATAGTTAGTGGGTTAGAGCTGGTTCCCTGTAGCTTGGTTCCCTGGAAATTCACGAGCTGAAGCCACGTGTCATTGAATCGGCAGGTCCCCTCAGGCCTCCTTTTTAGTTTACATGTTGGCACAGATTGTGTTTTTTCTGTGCGGCTCAGGATGAGATGTCAGTAGTGAAACCTTACTGAGGTTTGGTTTAACCTATTGTTGCCTCTTTGAGTCGATGATTCTAGTTGAGCTAAGAGCCACCTAGCGCTTAGGTTGGATCTTTGTGCTCCTGGAAACGGCCACGAGACTCACGCCATGTGTCCTGAAGGATGCTAAGCCTGCGGGCAGCCTTTTTTGGATACACTGGTGTTTGTTTAGGTGTATTTCTATCTGAGAACTATTTATATACACTTCGTTGGCCAGGAGCCCAAGTGGTAGATTCAACCCCCTCTTTTGCGGGTTGTTTACCAGGCTTGGGACCTAAACACTGCCACGAGCTGATGCCACGTGTCTGTTGAGGTTATAGGACTTCCAGGCCTTCCTTAATACGTGTTGGCGTACGCTGTACTCCTCTTGCTTAAAGAGTAAAAGGTGCTTTTACTAAGTACACTGCTTGTCGGATTGTGATGGCTCCCTAAGTTGATTATGATGGTTAGGCCTTGATCAGGCCCCGTCTTAAGAATCAGCCCCAGGCTGGTTTGTGCTCCCCTTTTCAGGGTTTTTAGCGCACAGCCTCCTCAATGTGTTAATTAAGCACTGGGTAGATCCTAGGTTGGGCGGATTATCTCCCCTCGATATGAGGGTTCATAGCACTCAGCTGAGTTCTGCTCTCCAGGATGCCCGTCTCTACGCGTGGGTCTGAGCTGGTTTCTGCCTTTCTGCAGTCACTCTTACCTACTATCTTCTTGAAGAATGCATTTTAGAGGCTCTGTATTCAGACAGGGTTGGCCTGAACTAAGTCTGTCCCCCGAGAAGACCAGGTTGGCCTCCCTGGTGGCAATGAGGGTGACCCCATTCCCCTCAAAAGTGACTGGCCGAGGTTCCCTTTGGTTCCTTGGCCACATTCCCTTAAAGGGACCACTTTTCTTAGAAGCCTTTGGGAAGCTCAGCTTGGGCTGTTGGCCAAAGGGACAGCCTGGTGTGACCCGAGGGGGAGTTGCTGGGCAGTTTGAGAACTGCTTTGAGGCCTTTGTCTCAGCCATATTTTTGGCAGGCACTCCCCTCCAGCATGGCGGCGTGGGTATATCGTTCCCCAATGCGTTATGGAAAACGCAGAGTGGAGTTCCCTTTCGAAAGGGAACGTCTCAGGTTACGTATGTAACCATGGTTCCCTGAGAACAGGGAACGAGACTCTGCGTTTCCTTGCCATGCTTCAGGTTGCCTGCCTTCAGAACAGTCCCTCAAGACTATAGATGGAGATGGTATATAGATGGTCTCTCCAGGCGCTCCTTTATACTTCCGGGTCGCGCCGTATGACGTCATAGGCTGTCGCCGGCCAATAGGAATTGGATTTGTTGGATAGTGCTTTCGACACCTGAGTCACGTGACGTTCCCCAATGCGTTATGGCAAACGCAGAGTCTCGTTCCCTGTTCTCAGGGAACCATGGTTACATACGTAACCTGAGACGATTTCTTGATCTGTTTTCCCACTTTCTGTCGCCACCTATAGGCTGAATTGAGACATGAGCAAAATACAGATACTTGATGATGTGTGAAAACATTTACACAAAACATCAGTGTTGAATTGTGATATACAGTAATGTCATTAATTTAGGATGCTTGTTTTTGACAGGCGGTGATTCATCATCTCAGACTGGACCAGGAGAACATGAAGTGGTGAGTCCAGTTACTGTATTGATTTTTATTCATAATGATATTAATATCTAATGCCTTCCATCCTGACGATCTTCAGAGCTGTAAATAATTTCTCTGTCTCTCCTCAGGTTTTTTACACTGGTTGTGATTATGAGGAGATTAAAGACAATCACAAACAATTACCCACAAACCCCTCTGTTTTATCTATCTGTGTTTACTCTACAGTTCAGAAAGACACTGGAGACTCTCAGTGCTTCATCACATCTGCTGAGGATCTGAATTACACTGTGGGGAATTGTTTGGTGAATATCAGGAATAATCAGGATTACAGTGAATAGAGCAGAGAATATAAATGAGCTGAATGTTTTTATCACCACTTCTCTGGCATTAAGTTTGAGTGTTTGTTTTTGTTTTTTGTTAGTCTTCAGTGATGCTCTTTTACCTTATATTTTAGGGCCTGTGGAAATTAGAGAGGAACTGGCTTTTGCGTCAAGGAATAAACAAAATGTTAGCTTGACAAAGTTTCTTCATGAAGATATGGATTTAGTGAAACATGATTTCTCAATGTCTGGTAATTGTGTAGGAAGATATGTGTTTGACAAGGTGATGTGGATTGTAAAACTCTACGCTTTGGATGTTGGAGATAATTTTACATCACAGGAACCATGCCTGATTTCACTGGTCAATGTTTTAGAAATGACATTTGGAGAGATTTCAATGACTGTGGTGACGAGTGACAATTCCTGTGTTTATATTTTTTGCTGCAACAACAAGACAAATCTCCGCGAACGTGAATGACCTATTCCTGAGTCTGAGCATCACATGTACTATGACATGAAATTTTTGTTTCAGTGGAAAGATGTTCGTATGCTTGACATCATTTTTATCTGTAGATGTTCAGATGGTGTGACATGTATGATTGCTACAGTTCTGTAAAGGTGAAATAGTTTCACCCTGAGGAGGGCGTTACCAACCCTGAAGACTGCCTCTTAAGTCCATCCACATATTACAGGCATTAAAACATCTGCAGATCAGTACATTCACTACATTCATTCACCATGTCTCAAGAATCTCCATCTACTGCTTCAGCAACAGCCCTGAGACTGATGACAACACCCCACCGCTGGAGCTCCAACTACAAACCTTAAACCTGCATGGATCTGGATTATCACAACATGACCTTCCTTACAACACAAATAAAGCCTGTGTTGTTGAGTGGTTTAAAAGTTAGCAAATGGAGGTATTTAACAGCTACAAACTCAAAACGCTACATCAATATACTTCAGGACATCACAGATGGACAATGCCAGATTCCACAGAAGTATCAAGATGAGATCGATTGATGTGAAGAAAGAAAATGAATCTGTGGAGATTCATAATCTATATGAGGCTAGTGGGGGTCACGGTGTCAACCCAAAATTAGGGCTATCACCATTATGAAATCCGGCTTATGATTATTGTCTGAAAAATAATTGCGATTATGCTGATTAGTTGTTAGTTTCAAGGCTTTGTCATGCCTTTTTTATGTGCTTCATTATTTCATTCATTAAATAATTGCAATGAATTTAATCCTTTATACATTTTCATTTTGCAGTGTAAGATTACAGTTAACACCTTTAAATATTAAATAATTCAATTCAGAATAGGTCATAAATGCATGCATATATATATATATATATATATATATATATATATATATATATATATATATATATATATATATATATATTATTGGTCATGCAAGTAATGTATCTTCATATTAAAATCAATCCATTTCAAGTTATTCTGTTGGCCAATAATGTAATTAAATCTTCCCAATTAGCAGATGATAAGGCAATTTGATATCTGATATACACATTTACATTAATATTCCACTTTCATTAATGGTGATAAGCACTGAAATTACATACAGTCATTAAGCAGTCGCAGAAGTTAAACATGATATGAATTTAGATAGTGGATGTGCTGCTTTTGATGACTTTTCCTGTGAAATGCTGTTTTAATGACAGCGAGGAGTGATAGGACAATAACTCCTCTTTAAACTAAACTGCAGATAAAATATTTTAGTGAGAACGATGATCAGTGATGCACACTTACTTCGATATTATGGTAGACACTGCTGGATTCAGTGGTTGAACAGTTCATTGTCCAGTTTGAAAAGGTTCAATGATAATATCTGACTGTAGAAGAGCAGCTGCAGGAGGTGTTGATGTCGTATGATCTTCAAATAAATATGAAAAAAACCACTGTATTTGAAGGATACAACTTGAAGAAAAGCTTGAAGATTTGCACGTTTTGTCTTTTAAAATACTTTGTCAGTGACACACTGAGGGACAATTGTATTTACACTGCAATAAATAAGTAGACTGATCTGTTTCCACTAAAAACATGCAGCCTAAAAGATATGTTCACATTATCAGCAACACTGCATGAATTTGATTTATTTGTTTAAAACAATTAAAATACTATTTGACCAGTGGAACTGAATGAATCAACTCTATTCTGAAAACTTTAAATGAGAAGTATTTTATACAATTTTGTTTTAATGGATATTTTGATATATTTATTCTAAAACATAAAGAGGATATTGGATGATCTTTATCAATGTAATGTGTGGCACAAATGGCAATTATAGTCCATATCTAATATTTTCCAATTTCTTGTTAACCATGGAGATTATATGCAGATGAGGTTATGCAAGTAAAACTAGGCGTTATAAGCTCCATATATGGTGATTTCTGGGAGGAGACGGGGTGGAGATTCACAAACACACAATCTTCTGCTGACTGGATTTATAAAGGGATTTTTGCAGGTTCTGTACACAGAATCTAGCTTTTGTGCGTACGTACACTTTTAGGATGAAATCTATGGAAAGTTTTATAAATGAGACCCCAGATGTTTTGCAATATGACCTCAGTCTGAACAGTCATATTAGAATTAATGTGACTTTTATTACGTCACTCGAGATCAACATTCGTCACAATTCTGCTCTCATGGGAGTCACTTCAAAGATTTTACAAACATTGTTGATTTTACATTTATGAATGAGGAATTTAGCAAATCTGAAAAGGTTAGTGTTGTGTACAATCTTTCTTGAGGACACCAAATATAACTTGTTTCAGCTAATGGGGTTTACATGGATGATGATTCAGGATTTTGTTGTACAACTGAGACCAGAACAACTTTGAGCAGTTACAGTCAAAAAAGATGTGCTCATTAGTTTCAATGTCATTCTCACAAAATTCTAACCTCAGGAATTCTTTGGACGGATATATGTCATTTATTATTTTAAAATGAAGTTATTTTTTGAAAATTGGACAAATAAGATAACCCATTCTTATCTCCTCATAAATCTTTAACAATAGTGACGTTGATCTGGATGAAGAATATCAATGAAGACACTTCTAATATCTAATATGCTGATGTTGTTACATTTATGATCTCTAATAGAATAGTTACTAAACATAGGGATGAGAGAGAGAATGTCTCAGAATAGTGTGAAAGAATCCAATATCACCATGTTTTGAGGTATGGCATTTACAACTGTATGAAACTCTATGGGGCGGTTTCCCGGACAGAGATTAAGCCTAGTCCTTATATATATCTTTCACTTCCCATCATGCTTTGCACTGGGAGAGTAAATGTTGAAAAAGTGTTGTTTTATGCATTTTTAGAAAGATGAGAACATGGAGAGACTTCTTACTGTTTAATGTTCTATTATGTAAAAGTTTTTGTTATGTTTGTGTTTTTTGGAGATCAGCGTTGTGGTGAAGTGTTGAGCTTGTGTTTGGGTTGAGGACCTGCTAACAAGAATTGCCTTTTTTATATAATGAAGCAACCACTATGATAGGATCAAATCAGGATCAAACCAGTATCATTTCTAGACTGCCAACACTGATCATCACATGTGTAAATAGTTATGTTTAGTTTGTTTCTGTGTAAAGGACAAAACAAAGGCATTAATAATCATAGGATTATATATATAGAATTCATCTATTTAAATAAAATTCCTTACAAACACATTTCCAGGCATTTCTTTTTCTTTTCTTTTCTTTTCTTTTTTTTTTTTTTTTTTTTTTGCTTGCTTTAAAAGAACTGTCTCTTGTTTAGTAAAGTTTTTTTTATTTTTTGGATTGCAGTCTTTTTCTGCTGCCATAGTTTTCGTTACACGTCACAGAGCAGCAGGTGTGAAAGGCAACATGTTCACCAAAACATTCTTAGCCAGCTGAAAAATGCCTGATGCTCTTCTGAAAACGGCCAGCTGGTGGCGCTTGAGAGCGCAGTGTTTTTCCAGCTGAGACACTTTGGTTGCCATGATTTGGAATATCCACAGCAGTAAAGTGTTACTAGTATCTCATTTTGAAGAATATTACTGAATATAAAAAGGCAGAAACCAGCAATATTATCTTGGTTCTGCTCATATTTCATGAATGAGGTCCATTGTGTCCAGCATAATCATGTCAGCAACTTTTGTGTTGTTCACTGAGTGCAGTGAAGTTGAGTCTCTGTCGACGGGCTGATCAGCTTCACCTCAGAAATGATGTTCAACCCATCAGGTGAGATGTTTCAAATAGATTGATATTCATTGTTCTTCATTTTAGAAAAACCTTTAATCTCTAAATCGGCTGACACAGGTAGAGGAGGAGTGTCCATTCTGTGGGCAAACAGAAACTGTTTTTCATGAATTTTAATTTTACTGTGGTTGACTTGAAGCTTTGTTATCTCAGTTGAAAGAATGATGTAGAATTGTAGGATCAGTGTCATCGACAATACTTTTTATTCATGGGCCTAAATATAAAAAAATAGAAAGCAAATCCATGTGATGCTTAATTTTTAGTTTGGACAGGCCAAAATGGCAATCTGGCTATCAGTCAAAGGTAAAAAAGTGATGTAGAGTCAATTTTAAAGGGTCTAATATAATCGAGGTTAAAGGAGGAATATGCTTATTATCAACTGGTTACTGCATCCTCTCTCTCTCAGAGGAAGTGGGCGTCACATTCAGCACTTCATGTTGAACATGTAACCAGGAAAGAAACACTCAAAACTCATCTGAACACACATCGAGAGCTTCAGAAGAACTGAATCTACTGACAACAGAGAAGATCATTTATTAAGGGAGAAAAATGAAGATCATCTTGACTTTCACTCTGCTGATGATTCCTGGTAAGAATCTGAACTCAAGTCCTGATCAACAATCACATCAGAAGAAGCAGAACAGAGATTAAATAATGAACTAAAGTCTTTATCTAGAACTAACATGGTGAAATTACCTTTAAAGACACTTTAAAATGAATCTCACTTCAGTATATATTAGTCTTGTATTAAATGCTGGTTTGTTGTAGGTGTCGTGATCTCCATGAGAGTGACGGGATATTCAGGAGGAGGAGTCACGATCACATGTGGATATGATGGAGGATATAGAGCAAATGAAAAGTATTTTTGTAAAGGACAGTGGTCAACATGCACAGATCAAATCAAGACCAAAGAGAAAAATAAATGGGTTCAGCAGGACAGATTCTCTCTGTATGACGACACAACATCAAGAGTCTTCACTGTGACCATCAGAGAACTGAGTGAACGGGATTCTGGGATCTACTATTGTGGAACTGAACTCTATGGACCAGATCTCTACACTAAAGTGGATCTGAAGGTTATAACAGGTGAGTAACTGAGACCCTCAAACCAGTGAAGATCTCCAGAACATCACGATACTCAACACTGACTGTAATTACTGCCGTTCACACGTCTAACTCATATCAGACACCATCAATAACCTTTTGATCTCCTGATGGAAGATTTACACTCATATCAAATGTTGCAGCAAAGTGACAGATAAATGTGTTTATATTGAGAGCAAAATGACAAATGATCTGGGTTTGTGTTTAACAGCTCAACAAATCAGGAGCGTGAGAGGATATTCAGGAGGAAACATCATTATAAACTTCAAATATGAGGAGAAACACAAGAACCATGAGAAATATGTCTGTGAATCTAGAGCAGATCAATGTTTGACTGTAATAAACACTAACAGAGCAGCAGAATGGAAACATGTCGGACGATTCTCCGTTCATGATGACGGATCTGCAGGTCTCTTACGTCTGTTTATCAGAGAGCTGAATGAGAACGACTCTCGAGAATATAAGATTACAGTCAAAGTTTCTGAAGAATACAGTTTCTTCTCTGAGTTTAATCTGGACATCAGAGACGGTGAGACGCTTTCAGTCATTTCTGCATTATTTGACAGAATTCATGAATTCATCTGGTAATTCTAACATTGCTGCTCTTTATTTGGATCTGAAACAGATGATTGTTGTGTGAAGAGCATCAGTCTATCAGCTGCTGCAGGAGGATCTGTGAACATCAGCTGCAAATACCCACAATCCCACAGTAGAGATGTGAAGTTTCTCTGCTGGAGATCTGGAGATGATCTCTGTGCTGAAGAGACGTCTGTGAATCAGAGCAGAAGATGGAGTCCTGAGGGAAAGATCCGGCTGTATGATGACAGAGAAGAGCAGCTCCTGATGGGATGCATCAGTCATGTGACTGAACAACATTCAGAATACTGGTGTGGAGTTCAGTCTGATCAAGGACACAAGAGCTTCATCACACGAGTCCTGATCAGAGTTACAGGTACGGATGATTTTCTCAAGCTCATTGAAAACCACGACTAACATCTATTCAGCAGATCACTGGATCTTATTCATCATGTTGCTTGAAACGGTTAAAAAGGTTTGAAGCTGATTCTGTCTTTTTTAAAAAGCAAAACCACAAACTGCAGTTCAAAAGAGGAAGTATAAAACAAACTGCAGTTCGTATGATTCAGTCTATGCAGGTAAAAGTTCATCTTTGTGTAGAAAAATGCTGCTGTTCTGCACAATGAGAAACTGCACACATAGTAAAGCAATGGACAGTGTTTGTGTGTTTGACTGATTTATTCTTCATTTCACTCTATAAATGTGACTCTAATATTGTTATACAGTTATAGATATTTGTTCATTTCACATTCTTATTACTTACTGTTCCTGAAACTTACAGAGTCTCTGTCAGCGTCTGATGTTTCTTCATCAGTGTGAATGCAGGACCTGGAGATCTGATGCAGTTTGAAGCAGTTTTTAGTTCTCTGTGTGTGTTCATCTCGTATCACTGCAGTGTTTGGTGTTGCAGCATTAGTGCTCATTTGGACACAGTATTACAGTTTTTAATGTTAGTACAGGTGTGGTCATCTGGATGCAGTAGAACTGCAGGTTTTAGTTCTGCTGTCAGTTCTTTTACCACACTTGTACTATAGTTAACTGCAGTTTAAGGGAGCTCATCAGTAACACTGCTCTGTACTATATTATTCAGTGTGAAACCACAGGCTTTATTTCCAGAAACTCAAACAAGCAAAGTTTCTGTGCATCAGGAAATTGAATTCTGGGTAAATGTGTGAATGACATCAGTAACATGTATCTTCAACATTAGAAAATGGTGTCAAGTTCTGGGTGTGAAAACGATCAAGAAGGTTTCTGGCCGCACACTGAATCCAGTACTGAAGAAGTCTAGCAAAACATGTATTATTTTATAAATTACATTGTGCAAAAAGTACAAAGTATTTTTAAGTAATTTCCTACTTGTTTTTAATTCACATTCACTTTGCTGTTTTTTGCATGATGCAATTTATAAAATAAAAAAAATGTTTTGCTGGACTTCTTCAGTCTGTACTGGATTCAGTGTGCGGCCAGAAACCTTCTTGATCGTTTTTAAGGTTTACACACCTGAATTAAACTGATTCCTTGTCTATTTGAAGCTTAACATTTTTTTCTAGCTTTGTGTCTGAAAAAGCATCATTTGGAAATTTTTTTTTTTTTTTTTTTTTCCTAAAAAAAAAAAAATCTTAGGGACATCATCATCACCACCACCACCACCAACATCATCATCATCATCATCATCACCATCATCATCACCATCATCATCATCTGCTGCTTCTTTCTCATCAGTTCAATCTTCAGCGTTCACAAGCGCTTCCAGAACTTCTACATCACTGGCGTCTCTGAACACATCATCAGGTGATCTTGTGCTGAAATACGACCCTATAGCTGAAATATATTACTAAACATAAAAATAATCATATTTTCAACTTATTATTTAAAATAAATAATAATATCACATTTAATGCATTTTAAATAGATATATAAAAATAAATAGCAACAATAACCCAATCATTCTCGTTTGCATATTTAGTTGAATCTGCATTTTGGTGATTCGTTATGGAATGGAAAAGCTGCTGAAATAAATAAATGTAAAAAAGTAAAATAAATAATAATTACATAAATATACAAAGAAATATAAAAAAATGTTTTACATTTATTTCCTTATTTCTGTATGATTGTATTTTTCTCACATTTTTTTTTTAAATTTATTTATACATTTATTTACTTACACTTTTATTTATATACACATTAATTTATATATGTATTTATATCTACATTTATTTAGCTCCACATTTAATTATTTCCACATGTATTTATTAATACATTTTTAAATGTAAATATATAAATAAATAAATGTGAAAATAATTAAATGTAGATATAAATACACATAAATAAATACATATGAAAATAAACAGATGTATAAATAAATAAACAAAAATAAATAAATGTGGAAAAATACAATTATACATAAGGAAATAAAGGTATACATACTAATGTATATTAATTTATTTATATATTTATTTTTGTTTATTTTATTTCTATGTTTACTCATTTATTTATTTATTTATTTCAGCAGCTTTGACATTCTATAGTCATTATTTAAATGGTTAGCAGGAATGTGCAATGTAAAACCAAAAACCCACTTTAATTTTTGGTCAGTGGGCTTCTTTTTGGGATATTTTGATTGGTCATTGGGCTACTTGTTACTCAGACCTGGCAATCCTACTCCAAACGTCAAGCTACGCTCATGATCTGATCTGATATTCAGCTCAAAGTGATCAGACTCTCTGATTATTTCTCCTGTGTTTTCAGGCTCTTCTTTGATCGTCCCTCTGGTTCTGGTTCTTCTGGTTCTGATCATCGCTGGACTCTCTTTACTGTTTCTCTGTAAGAAGCATCAGTCTCGAGGTAAAACTCTTTCTTAACTACTTTATATGCAGAAACTCTCCATTTACACCCAGTTTAAAACAGGTCATTACCAGTGTCTGAAGCATGAGTCTAAACATGAAAATTAAATATAAGTTGGTAGGCCGCAGCCTATGGCGTCATCACTGGTGCGACCGTGAGTATAAAAGGGCACCTGTGAAATACGTCATCCTCTTTCTTGTCTTCAGAAAAAAAGAAAAAAAAAAACACAGGCCTAAAGGTTAGCAGATGCCCTCTTGAACTTCAAGCTCTCTGGACAAACACATTCACACCTTGCGTCATTTCCTTCTCATTAGTTTCTCAAGTGTTTCTTAAAACAGAACAGCAAATGTAGTTATTTTCCACTGATGCAGGCTGTTTCAAATGTCACACAAAACAGAGAGAAACCAAGTATCAATGCATCATTTTATAAATCAAGATAATTAAAAAAAAAAAAAAACACTTTTTTCTTCTACAGATCCTCCCTGTCTACTAATCTTAAGTATGGAGTGTTGCTAGGCCTCCTCACATTTTGAGAGTCATTATATTAAGGCCTTCACTCTGTGGAGTCAGTATTTTAAGAGAGCTTAGCATTTTAACCCTTCTTGGTATTACCTTAGAGTGTTGCCTAGGCCTCCATTTGAGGACTCCACTCTTTGTTGTAGTCGTACACAAGTTCCGAATTCAGCATTCCTTCAGCATGTGCAGCGTAGGTATTCCAGTCCCCATAGCGACCCCTAGAGGATGCAGCATGAGTTTCCTTTCGAAAGGGAACGTCTCAGGTTACACACGTAAACATGGTTCCCTGAGAATAGGGAACAAGACACTGTGTCTCTTTGCCATGCTTCAGGCATTCCTGCACAGGTCTCCTTCAGACAAGAAGTGGATGATATTTTTCACAGGTGGCGTTTTATACTCACGGTCACACCGGTGATGACAACATAGGCTGCCGCCTGCCAGTGTCAAGTCTATTGTTGTGTTAAGACTCATGCTTCAGAGACTGGTAATGCTGGAGGCATTCCCCCCATAGTGACCCCTAGGGGACGCAGGGTCTCATTCCCTATTCTCAGGGAACCATGGCTACGTGCACAACCTGAGACATTTTCCAACTTTCTGTCGCCACCTATAGGCTGCAATGAGACGAGCAAAATACAGACACTTGATGATGTGTGAAAACATTTACACAAAACATCAGTGTTGAATTGTGATATACAGTAATGTCATTAATTTAGGATCCTTGTTTTTTGACAGGCAGTGATTCATCATCTCAGACTGGACCAGGAGAACATGAAGTGGTGAGTCCAGTTACTGTATTGATTTTTATTCATAATGATATTAATCTCTAATGCCTTCCATCCTGAAGATCTTCAGAGCTGTAAATAATTTCTCTGTCTCTCCTCAGGTTTCTCACACTGGTTGTGATTACGATGAGATTAAAGACACTCACAAACAATTACCCACAAACCCTTCTGTTTCTTCTGACTTTCTATATGCCACTGCCCAGTTACCCACAAACCCCTCTGTTTCTTCTAACTGCGTTTACACTACAGTTCAGAAAGCCACTGGTGACTCTCAGTGCTGCATCACATCTGCTGAGGATCTGAATTACACTGTGGTAAATTTCCACAAGGAATCAGACAGTGTCAGTATCAGGAATAATCAGGATTACAGTCAATATGCTGCTGTCAATCATCTCACTGCTTGACGAGCCACAGCAGAGAATATAAATGAGCTGAATGTTTTTAATCACCTTTTTTTGGCATTAGGTTTGTATGTTTGGGGTTTTTTGTTTTTTTGTTAGTCTTCCTCAGTGATGCTCCTTTGCCTTATATTTTAGGGCCTGTGGAAATTAGAGAGGAACTGGCTTTGTATGTGTTTGACAAACTTGAGCATTAGGAGTGTTACAGAAAGACGCATTCAACGTATGCACACTATCTAGTAGGCTCTCAAGTCATTCATGTAAGCACTGCACCACACGCGCCCCCTTCTGGATTGTAGAGTGCATCGCTTGTGACTGATTGTATTCGTTGTCCGACTGTATGAACCAAACTGTGACGTCCATTCCGTACAGTTTGGGACGAATACATGTACCATTACACCCCTAATATTGATATATCATTTATTTTCCTATTCACTTGTTGTGTTTCCCAAACTGTGTAGTAAACATACTGTAAGTCCTGGTGTCCTCTACAGTGAACATGGCTTTCTGTTTCGTAACAGAAAGTCATATTTTATTTGAAACCCCATAACATTTTCCTGAGATGTTTATTTATGACAATTTAAAATTTAACCAGATTTAAATGATAATTTATTACAAAATATTGTCATGTTTCCATAAGTGTTAATTTGATCACTAAATTAATGTCAGTCATTTTTAAAGACCAAGGAGAGGCAGCTGTCATTGTGAAACTTTTGGTATTTCTGAAACAAGGACTCATGAACAACTATCACAACACTAAAAACAGTTGTGGATCATCCTGGAAAAACAACAACAGTCACAAAGTTCACTTTTTTTCCACAGCACTGTGAATACTTAATGAATTACTGGGACCTTTAAATAAGACGCAAACTTTTCACACAGAACATTAAACGTTTACCTGAAACTTCTTATCTAGATGTCTATAATTAGCTGTTTGATACTGCGTGTGTCTACATGAGAGATGTGGAAAAAATGAGTCTGTATGCTTTTTTATTTTATTATTATATATAGAACAAGGAACAAGAACATGTGGGATACAGAGAAGAAGAAAAAAAGAAAAAAACATAAAAATTGTGCTATAATACAGGATGTTTTCAAAGCTTTTTAAATGGAGGAGATTTTTTGAAATGATGACAATAGTAACTGTAAATCATAAACAAATACTTAGGTATCTTGCTTTATGAATATGGTATACTAATCATACAAATAAAGTTTAAGACATCGTCTAGCTCTTTATTTTCAGAAACATCAGAGTGAAAAACAGCCTTACTGACAGAAATATTACACAGCTGGTGAAACACAATAAGGAAGCTGAAATTTGTAACCAAAATGTTTAGTATAGAATAAGTGTAAAAAGAGAACCTTAATAATTGAATTATTACTCAGTGAACAAGTTTCTTAAAAACTGATTTGTACATTTAACATCCAGGATATTAAACCCTTGCTTACATTGGACTTTTTACACAACTACTTCTGCATTCTTATTACTACTTATACTATTAGTTTCCGGTAACAGGATTTAGCGCACCTACATGCCAAAGTCCTGTCTATTTGAATGGGGGAATCCTGAAATCTTAAAAACTGCTTTCTAAACTCACAATTAAATAACATATTTCAAATCAGCAACCAAATCTAACATGAATCGTCCGATAAAATGTTGTTTTTATGCTCAAATAGAGCTTAAAAAGCAATGACTTTACTAATCAGCGATTGGCTCTTTTATTTAGAAGGCGGGACTCATTCCGCCATATTGTGTGTTGCACTTTTTCCCATTCATAAGTAATATTGAGAAAGAGTGCACCGTCTTTCTATAGGCTATATAAAGTCTTTGATACAGGCAGTTACTCATGAGAACGCAGATTATTACTACATGTTATGGATTAAAACATTTAGAAATCTAAAAGTAATATTGTTTTTTTTATTATGACATTTAACAAAAGCTAAATTTCTCATCGCATGAACGCTTTTGCCAACTTTGTGGGTAACATAATAGTCGCCATCCTATCCAACATAAAACAATTAAATCAGTAAGGAGAGTCCAATCGTGGACTGCTCAGAATTACCACTGTATGATTCTCTCTTAATTAATAATTTCCCTTAATTATATGCATGACATCATATTTATACAACATGCATAAGTATTGTAACACCCACATCCAGATGGCCGAGGAAATACTACAGGTCTGTGGGCTTTATAGTATTTCACAATCTGTGTCTTGTTTTTTTGCAAGTACTAACTGTTTTGTTTTCTGGGCTCTTTTAAAGATGTTGTTTTTGGTGTAGCACTTCCGTTCATTTCTCTGCACCATTTCAGCAATCTTCCTTAGCAGTTCTATGGCTTGAAATCTGTTCCACATTGCCCTATTATTGAATGAGTGAAATCTGCCACCGCAGCTGCCGATCAGTGATTGTAGATCAATGTGTATTCTGATAAACTCTTTCAAAGGATCTTTTATCAGGACATTCAGCAGATCAGTATGAGTGAAAAGAACAATTGTGTGATTAAAAACATCTCTTTCAAGGTTCTGCTGAAGCCATTTCATTATATTCTTCTCTTCCTCTGTGAAGTTCTTCACTCTGATGACTAGTAGAAACACATGAGGACCAGGAGCAGACATTTCTAAGCTTTTCTCAATTTTAGACAGATGAACGAAGTGGAAGGAATCTAATGTTATGGCTGGGGTGTCTATTATTGAGATGGTTCTTCCAGACACCACTGTTGCTTGTTTCTCACTGTTTGTAGTGGATAACACAGGACTTGCTCTGAAAGCATTTTTCCCCAGGATGGTGTTTCCTGCTGAACTCTTTCCTGATCCCAGTGAACCCAGCAGTACAATCCTCAGATCTGTTAGATCTGAGTGAGAGGAATATATAAGGTTATTTTTACTGAAAATTAAACAAATTGATGTATGCATTACTTGTTCTGCAGTATAGTTGTGATCAGCGTGGATAGATAAATTGCAGATTAAGAGTACTAAGCCTTTACAAGGTGTTTGGATATAAATGTGTGTTAGCAGTGTGTGAACACAACCACCCCACAATGATAAAAATCCACCCACTCCTTATTTTAAAATCCCCATTAAATTTTTGTTATTAAAGTTTTGATTCTCTGAGTAATGTGACGTCACATTACTCATCCCCCGCCCACGCCCACTAACTGACAGTCCTGTATTACCATGGTTTCCGCCCTGAACGAGTTGTACATTGTCCACCATTTTCTCCGCGCTTGAGCAGCTGTAGCGACAACAATGTCTGGTGAGTAATTGAGATGTTTTGTTGAGTGAACATAACAGTCTTCATTTACTGACATCTAAGCTGCTGAACGCAGTGGATCTAATATAGATCTAATATTCACATACGATTTCTGTAACGTTACCTGCTATTTAAGTTCACAGACATAACTGACTGTGTTTATGTGAACTCTGTGTGTTTTTGACAGAAACTTGTGTGTATCTGACAGTTTAAAGCTGCAGTCTGTAAGTTTTGCCTCTTTGTCGCCATCTCTGTTTGAAACCTGCAATTGCAGTTATTTGCAGAATTATCATCTTTGCGTGGATTGTGCATCTGTACGGCTCCTCAGCGCGGATGAATCTAATGTTTGCTGTCAGTCAAGCACCGGTGTGGATACTGTACTTCTGAATCACAGGTTCTACATCTTGAAGTGTGACCAACATAAGAATTTTTACCGGAAAATGTCATCTGAACAAGTAACATGTCTGCCACTTTTGTTCTGACCAACTAAGAAAAAAGTATTAGGCCTAATAAATCGTGCTGCCAATGATGATTAAATGGTGATTAGTAGGGGTAGCATAAGATCTCGCGAGACTAAAATGTGACGAGATTTCTCGTCGAGGCGAAAAGTAGTCTTGTGATGTTGTTGCCATGACAGAGGATGATTAGGAAAGAATATGCCACCGCTTCGTTTACATTACGCCTCCACTGTCGTTTTGCTTTGTATTTAAAAAAAAAAACCATTTAATTCAGTTGGATAACGGTCGCCGCTGCTCCGTATTTACAGAGTTACGCGCGATCGCTGAAAGTGAAAGTAAACGCGATTTCAATACCCCGCATTTTGAGAGCGGCTCCCTGATGAATACAAATATCTCTCAATATGAAAGCTATTTTAGGCTGGGCAGTGTAGTTGTAACCATCTCTTAGCTCTGTATCAAGGAAAAATTGGTCTTATTTGCACTTTGGTTGCACTTATTGTAAAGTGTTACCATAAAAAATGAATAACAGTTTTCTCTTAATCTTATTAAGCACAAACAGTAAGGTTTCATTTGTTAACATTAGTTAATGCACTGTGAACTATCATGAACTAACAATGAATGACTATTAACTAACATAAACAAAGATTAATAAATACTGTAGCAAATATATTGCTCATTGTTAGTTGATGTTGGTTAATTAATGTTAATAAATGAGACCTTATTGTAAAGTGTTACCATTTTTATACTGTTTTTATGATCAGTTTGTGGAAAGGAGTTCAGTTAGGAGGTCAAAAGTTGTAGAAGCTCATAAATCATGTACAATAAGTTCTGAACTCTGAAGAGACTGAAATCATACAGAAGAGAAGTCAGTCAGTTGAGTTAGTGGCAAAACCTTTTACAGTGCTTGAGTATTGTTGTCTTTTACTGCATATGATAATTCATACTCTGAAAGTAGAACTGAAATGACATTCATTACGAGATGATAAGTTAAAACATTTTAAAGACACCTACAGAATATTTTTTCTAGTCACGTATTTCGCCATTGAGGATTTCTTAAAAATAGTGTGTAAAAATCTTGTCTCGTCTCGTCTCGTGAACTCAATCTCTCGTCTCGTCTCGTCTCGTCTCGTCTAGTGAGATACCTGTCTCGTCACACCCCTAGTGATTAGACGTGACGTAATGACGCAAAGATGAACGGCTGCATGTTCGAATTTCCCGTGGAAATCCACCAGTATCGATTTATTATAAAACATTATTACAAGCCTACTGTTGTGAATAGAGTTACGGTAAGGAGATAGTTTTGATAACTGGTTATGTATTTGCTCAAAAATTGAATTTGGATAATTTCTAAACAAAAAATAAAAGTTACAGACTGTAGCTTTAAACAAAACAAAAAATGTGAAACAGAAGTTACTCACGAGACTTGATGTCTGACAGACAGCTGTCTGTGTGCTTCAGATAAGTGCGCTCAGAAAACAATCCATTCGAAGTTTAAACTCATACAGCTTTAAAACGCATGGAAATAATAAAAGAAAAACTATGCTATTCGAGAGTGTGATCGCGATATAGATGACAATCAAAACCAAGCACATGTCTTGTGATCGTAGAGAGTGGGCGGGGCACAGCAGCTCATTTGCATTTAAAGGCACATGCACGAAAACAGCCTGTTGTTGACTGTAGTCAGAAATGGATATTTACAACATGGATTCATGAATGATCTGTGAGGTATTTAAAGCTGAAACTGGACATAATAGGTGACCTTTAAGTATCAAATTATGAATGGTTTAATGTTTACCTTGTCTTGACAGAATGCTTGGTACGATTGCTCTTTCAAATGACAAACTCAGAGCCATCTCACTTAGCTCGAGGCCCATCATGAGTCTCATGAAATCATCTGTATCTCTTCGAAGTTCATGTAAGACCGTCTCCGTATTTGTGTTTCTCTCTTCTTTGCTTTGTGTATTTATGTCCTCATCTTGATTTATTCCTATTTCTTGCTCTCGCATCTCTTGAGGAGATGTAGATCCAGGAAAAGATTGTCTTGTATCTTCTTGTTTCTGGCTCTGCTCTCTGAGTTTGTTTTGAGCTTCCAGGCTCTTCTCATTGGCATCATGTTCTCCTCCATTGTCTTTAATCAGTTGTTCAAATTTCTCCAGAAGCTCTATGACCTGATTTTGATTGTTTCTGTCTTGATTGTTGAATGAGTGAAATCTGCCACCACAACTGTGAACCAGTGAATCCAAATCAGGGCTTTTTCCGATGTACTCATTCAAAGATTCATCCTTCAGCAAATCAGCGTGAGTGAACAGAATGATGGTGTGACGCACAGCATCTTCTCCAAAGTTCTGCTGAATCCATTTCACTGTGTTTTTTTCTTCCTCTGTGATTCTCTCATTCACTCTGATGATCAGCAGAAACACAAGAGGACCAGGAGCTGATAAGTCTAAGCATTTCTCAATGTCACTCTTGAGTTCATGTTGAAAGTGCCGGAAATCTAACAGTCCTGGAGTGTCAATGATCGAGATGGTTCTTCCAGACACCACTGCATCGTGTTTCTCACAGGTGCGGGTCCAATTCGATCTGAACACATTTTTGCCCTGAATGGTGTTTGCTGTTGCAGTTTTTCCTACTCCACTTTTACCCACCAGAACAATCTTCAGACCAGCTGGAAGAGGAAATATACACATAGAAAAGTCAACAATTTGAAATTTGTATTGACATGATTTTTTTTTTTCTTATTATACCTGTATAACGTTTTCCTGGAGTGGACAAATGTTTAATGTTGTGAAAAGTACATATTATGAAATTTAAATACTCTACTACTTAATACTTGAAGGAATATATATAGAAATTATAGAAATAAAATGATAAATGGTTTCACAAACTTTCTTACTTGCTTCATCTTGTTTTCTCTCATAAGTTTTAATATCCATCTCTGGATTTATCTCTTTCTTCTGCTCTTGCATGTTTCTCTCTTCAAGCCTTTTCTCCACCATTTCTTGTTTCATTCTCTCCTCCTGCTCTCTGACTTTTCTGTAATGCCGTTCTTCATTGTTCCTCACCATTTCATCAATGCTCTTCAGGAGCTTTGTGATCTGGTAGAGATCACATTCATTTTTGCTGTTTATCACATGACATCTTCCCTCAAAATAGTTGAATATTTTTTTTGTTTCTTCACTCTCATTGATTTGAATCCATTCTCTTTTGGAGACTTTTTCTCTTCCAGTAAACATCACCATTGTGAACAGCAAAGCTTCTTCTCCAAAGACCTCCAGAACTTGCTCCACAATGTTCCTTTCATCCTCTTTGAAGTTCTCCAGGTTGATGATGAGCAGGAACACATGAGGACCAGGATCAGAGAGATCCAGACTCTTCATCATTTGCTTCTGCAGTTCTTCATTGGTCAGTTCAGTGTTGAAGAATCCTGGAGTGTCAATGATGGAGATGTTTCTGTTTTCTTTTCTTCCTTTCTGTATCACACTCTCTCTGGTTCTACTCTCTTTAAAAGCCTCTCGACCCAGTATGGCATTTCCCATTGCACTCTTTCCTACACCAGAGACTCCCAGTAACACAATCCGCAGATCCTGTGAATCATCTGTCAAAGAGTTTAGACAACTTGTTGATTTGTCAATGCTTTTAATGATTTTATCATGCCTATTCTTACACTCTACTGGTGCCTCAACTAACCAACCAACATGTACACCGATCAGGCATAACATCATGAACACTGACAGGTGAAGTGAATAACACTGATCATCTCTTCATCACGGCACCTGTTAGTGGGTGGATATATTAGACAGCAAGTGAACATTTTGTCCTCAAAGTTGATGTGTTAGAAGCAGGAAAAATGGGAAGCGTAAGAATTTGAGCAAGTTTGACAAGGACCAAAATTGTGATGGCTAGACGACTGGATCAGAGCATCTCCAAAACTGCAGCTCTGCAGTGGTCAGTATCTGTCAAAAGTGCTCCACGGAAGGAACAGTGGTGAACCGGAGACAGGCTCATTGAAGGCTGGCCCGTGTGATCCGATCCAACAGACGAGCTCCTGTAGCTCAAACTGCTCCAGAAGTTAATGCTGGTTCTGATAGAAAGGTGTCAGAATACACAGTGATCACAGTTTGTTGCGTATGGAGCTGCATATGCCCATGCTGACCCCTGTCCACCGCCGAGAGAGCCAACAGTGGACACGTGAGCATCAGAACTGGACCACGGAGCAATGGAAGAAGGTGGAAAAAGGCGAGCCGGCGGAGGCAGTGTGATGCTTTGGGCAATGTTATGCTGGGAAACCTTGGGTCCTGCCATCCATGTGGATGTTACTGTGACACGTACCACCTACCTAAGCATTGTTCAGACCATGTACACCCTTTCATGGAAACAGTATTCCCTGGTGGCTGTGGCTCTTTCAGCAGGATAATGCTCCTAACACAAAGCAGAAATGCTTCAGGAATGGTTTGAGGAGCACAACAACGAGTTTGAGGTGTTGATTTGGCCTCCAAATTCCCCAGATCTCAATCCAATCGAGCATCTGTGGGATGTGCTGAACAAACCAGTCCGATCCATGGAGGCTCCACCTCACAACTTACAGGACTTAAAGGATCTGCTGCTAACATCTTGGTGCAGATACCACAGCACACCTTCAGGGGTCTAGAGGAGTCCATGCCTCGACGGGTCAGGGCTGTTTTGGGACCAACACAATATTAGGAAGGTGGTCATAATGTTATGCCTGATCGGTGTAGTTCTGCCATAATGTGAGCGCATTTACCTATACACACTAATTATGGAGAATGTTGGAGTCACTAATGTTTTATTATACAACTTGTTTTCTAACCTGCTGCTCACCATAATCATGTGCCTGATGAAATCTTGAGGTGTGTGAGAGGAACAGAAAGTAGGAAGCTCATGAAAACTTGCTGATTACATCTAGCTACTTAATAACCTTAGACTCATTAACTCAAACTATTAACGTTCATCTTAGAATAATTCAAAGAAATTAATTGTTTGGTAATGAATGATACACAATAAATTCAATCTTAAGTCATGGTGTACAAACATGAGAATCTGTTACTCGGCTGCTCTGGCACAGACTTTCTCCTGCCACTTCTTGTTTCTATCAGAAAAGAATAGAAACTGTTTTGGAGAAACAACTCTTCTTCAACAACTTCTCCAAAGTCCTAAAGATGCTGTAGTAGCATCAGCACTGCAGCATCAATAAATTATGCAGCTGAATTGTCTTTGAATTGTCTTTTGATCTTTGCTTTTATTTTTGCTGTGACTTTTTATTATCTTATTTTGTGATGTTCTGAGTTTATCTGCATGTTGTTGATTGTCACCATTGTTGAGATTCATATGATAATTCTTGATGTCTGTGTGTCTGATAAGTATAGTTCAAACATTTTTGTGCAGGATAACTTTTAAACTTAAAAAACAACAAGTAAAGCTTTATTTATTTTTCACAGATTTTTAAAGTAAATTCACAAATGGGATTAAGTAAAATCTACTTAACTAAGTTAAGTAACATTAACAAAGAAAATAAGTAACTTTAAATAGGCCACAATAAGTTGAGTATTTTCTACTTAGCTGAAGTTTACTTTGCAATGTTTCAAATACGTCGCACTAAAAAACAATACAACACTGAAGTCATGCATTTGAAGTGTATGCTTTACTTAGAACATCAAGTAAATAATACAGTAGATATTGTGTAGACAACATATCTACATGATATAAGTAATGTGGTATCCACCCAAACACAGAGACCTCAATACTTGCTACACAATACACAATAACAGTAACATTTGTTTAATAATTTTTGAGGAAGAATGTGTCATTTTGTGTCAACTCCAGACAACAACAGCAGAAATGCTAAAACATTGTAAATACAGCGGGAAAACAGCGAAAAAACAACCTTATTAATTATTCATGCCCCAGTGCATGATGGGAACACCAGTATTAGAAAGTTGAGTAGGTTTTACTTCATTTTTTAACATTAATATTTACGCCTTAATTTCTACAAACTTAAATTGAGTACTAATATGCAATTTACTTAGTTGGGTTTTTTATGCTTGCCTGAACTAACTTAAGGTAGAAATTATGTTTGTTTGTTTTTTTGTTTTGTGTTGTTGTTATTGTTGTTTTCTGTAGTATTTATTTCACCACAGAACCATTTTTGTTGGATCTTATGCTGCATAACAAAAATATATTTCCATATTTTTATGATCAATATATTAATGGTTTAAATATACTACAAATATTTAAATATACTGAAGGAATAGCCACTTTTCATATATTAAAAAAATTGACAATATATTTACACTGTAAAATGTAATTACTTGAAATGTAATTTCTCAAGGATGTTTTACTTAAAATTGTAAGTTGTTAATACAAAGACATACAAAAGAGTGTTGGGACAGTGATAGACTGTGACATTTATTTGTATTTATTAAACTGCAAATGTATCAGTGTATTATCAGTGTTTTTTGTCTTCTCCTGAACTGAAGCACAGGCTCTACTCTTCAACATGATGTTAACCTCAGAAAACTCAGACAACAGAAACACTTTAACTCCCAACAGAACATTAAACACTAACAAATCTCTCAAGATCTCAGCAGAGGAGGATTAAACAACAAAAACAGCATTATTACCTTCACTTATTACTAACCATTTTGTCTTTATTTTGGTCATACATCTACATAAGTTCTTATTGAGAATCAACAGAGGTTTAGATGTTGATGATTTATTGAAAATCATCATTAAATATCCTGGCTCACAGATCTCATGCCATGGTTTGTCACTGATCAAAAGTGTGTCAATTATAAATATTGTATTGTAAACACTGTGATACTGTAACAAGATGTTCAGCACTGCTGTGGCAATCAAATACTTTTTAAACACATTGTGCACAAAAAATTTTGATCATATTTAGACACACGGACATCACAAATCATATGAATCTCAACAACGGTGACATGCATGGTTCCCATATGCACTGCAGCATGAAGCATGTCGATGTCGCAGTGGTTGAGATTAATTAATTGTTGGTTAGTTAATTGAATGTATACTGACCTTCATATGCTGATGCCATGATGACTTTTTGATTCTTGATTGTTCCCTCCTGCCAATTTATGATCAGTGAGCACCTTGTTCCTTCACAATGAGGCACAAAGTCTCTTTATAATCCTTCACCCTCTCTGTTCCTCTTAGGTGGAAAAAAACTACCAACCTCTGAACAGTTTGCTGAGACTAGCACAATTTTCAACACAGTTAAAGAGAAGCCTCTTCCCCAAACACTTACCTACAGTTTTTATTTGCTTTGGTACTATTTTCACAAGCAACTGCTAAATTTTCAAAACTCTTATAAAACTCCAAAATGCTCACACTTTCTTTCAAAACCTGATCTCATGCTGTTTTTACAATTGTACATATTTTATTTCCACAGAATCAGCGTTTCAAAACCCAAGATAATTTTAACTCGCAATGAGAACATTTGGTTTAATCAGCAAAACTATTGTATGATTTTTTTTTTTTTTTAGTGTACTACATTTTACAGCTGATCCAATAGCAAACAGTGCAAGATGTTTCAAATCAGTCATGTTGGTGAATTAAAGATGTTACAGTAATATAGGCTACATTAGAATATATACTTATATTACTTATGCGTAACTGATATAAAATCCATAACGGTGAGTTCTAAGCTGAGATATTTAGGTTTTTGTAAACACCTGTATAACCACAATTTGTCGTGACATAACAAAGAAGTTAAACTTTTAAAGTTAAAATTAAAAACTGAAGGTTTTGCAGTACTAATATACTGTGGTAATCACTCAAAAAAACAAACAAACAAACAAAACAAAAAAGGAAAATTTAAAATGGTAAGGCAACTATCTTTTCACATAATGTTATGATTTCCTCACCTCCAAAATCATAATACTGACTTCAATGATATAAAACACTTTATTAGTGGGAACTGGCTTGTAAAAAATCACAGATGTCTTATCACATCATAAGTGGAAGATACACCAAACAACTTTTGGGTTTTCATAAATCGATTCATATATCACTAATTAAATGAAAGCCGCTATGTCGTGAGCTGATGTCAGCATCTCGCATGGCAAGTTCAATCAGGACTAGAGTCACTTCGTCTTTAAAAACCAAATGAGGAAACTTCTGAACTTCTGTTTTTGTTCACTTTTTTGTCACCATGAATTATATGGAATATTTTAAAAACAGTTTAATGGAATTAAATGAAGTACATTGATTTAAATACATAAGTGGACACTAATAAAAAATTACATTATTTTTTTACTTTATTACAAACCCCATTTCCAGAAGAGTTGGGACATTTTGTAAAATGCAATAAAATTAAGAATCTGTGATTTGTTCTCGAACCTCTATTTAACTGACAAAAGTACAAAGAAAAGATTTCCAATGTTTTCACTGAACAATTTTAGGACCCACTTTATATTAAGTGGCCTTACATTTAAATTAATCATTTGATACAATGCACTTATTGTGTACATACATGTTTTTACATTGTACTTATATTTTAAAAACACCTGCATGTAATTAGATCTGTAATTAATTTCTGTAATTACATTTATAATTACACTGTTGACCCATCCCTTACACCTTACCCCTACCCTTAAACCTATCCATACCACCAAAGCTTTCCCTAACCTTACCCGTATCCCACCTCAATAGCAGAAAAAGTGTTTTGCAATTCAATCTGAACCCAATAAGTACATTGTACTTATTTTTTGATGTAAGTACATAGTAGTTAAGGCCACTTAATATAAAGTGGGACCTAATTTTATTGTATTTTGTAAGTATAAACACATTGTGATTTTGATGACTGCAACACATTCCAGAAAAGTTGCAACAGAGGCATGTTTACCACTGTGTCCCATCACCTTTCCTTTTAATTACAATTTTGAATCATTTGGGAATTGAGAATACTAATTGTTGCAGTTTTTCAAGTGGAATTTTTACCTAATCTTGCCTGATATAAGACATCTGCTCAACAGTCTGTGCAGAATGAGGCACTGAGAACTCAGTGTCTGTTTTTTCCAAAAATAAGCTGAAACATGGACTCATCTGACCACAGCACACATTTCCACTATCTTTTAGACCATCTGAGAAGAGCGCGGTCCCAGAGAACTCAGCGGCATCTCTGCATAGAATCGATGTATAGCTTTCTCCTTGTGTAACAGAGATTCGAGTTGCAATTCTTGATGCAGGATTAGACTGTTAAGTGACAACTGTTTTCCAAAGTACTGCCGAGTCCATGTGGCTGTATTTAACACCGTAGCATGACGGTTTCTAATGCATCTAATGCATGTATCATCTGAGGGCTCAAAGGTCATGCAAATTCAACTGAAATGTCCTACCTTGCCCTACACAGACTGAGATTTCTCTTGATTCCCTGAATCTTTTTACAATATGATGTATGGTAGAATGTGAAAGACATAAATTCTTTGCAATCTTGCATTGAGAAATGTGCTTTTTGAATTATGTGACAATTCTCTCATGAGATTTGACACAAATAAGTGGTGAGCCATGACCCATCTTTTCTTCCAAAGACTGAGAAGCTCTTTTACATCCAAACATTAGACCCTCACCTATTACCAATTCACCTGCTAACTGTTTAAAAACAGTTTAACTTGGATACTTTTCATTTTTATTTTGCTTCTGTCCCAACTTTTTAGGAGTGTGTTGCAGCCATCAAAATTAAAAAACTGGGTAACACTTTAGAATAATGGTCCGTCATTAATAAGTAACAATGCAGGAAGTAATGCAGGACTAATGAGTAGATCTACATAAACACTTCAGCTACTACTATTAACTAATATAGAAACAACTTAACTAATCAGTAAGTAATATCAAATTTAGGACTAAGATAGTTCCTTATTAGCTAATCAATAATTAGAGAAGGAGGTTGGCATCATTAAGAACTAATAGGTAACTATGACAAATTATGAAGAATTACTAATTAATTACTAATCACAACATTAAAGTGTCTTGAGATGTGAGCAACTGTCTTTTTTTACTCTCAGTGTGGTCATAAAATGGATCATTAATTACTCATCTAGTCACTATGCAGGAAATACTAGTGATCAGGACCATTATTTTAAAGTGAAAAACATATTTTAATGGTCCAGATCACTATAGTTCTTTGAAGATGGTCCTTTTTTACTCTCAACATGGTCATAAAATGCATCACTAATTACTCAAGTAACTAGTCATTCTTCAAGAACTACTAGTGATCTGGACCATTATTTTAAAGTGAAAAAAGGTCTTTTTCACTTTAAAATAATGGTCCTGATCACTAGTATTTCCTGCATAGTGACTAGGTAACACTTGAGTAATTAATGGTGCATTTTATGGCTATATTCAGAGTAAAAATTATGACTTATTACGTCTCAGACACACGATAATGTTCTTTACAGTTTGTCCATTAGTTAATAGTTATTAATGATGGTAATCTCATTAGGTAATTATTGATTAGCTAATAAGGAACTATTTTCTAAATTCAATATTACTTACTGATTATTTAAGCTTGTTTCTATACTAGATAATAGTAGTAGGTGAAGTGTTAATGTAGATCTACTCATTAGTCCTGTATTACTTACTGCATAGTTACTTATTAATGACGGACCATTATTTTAAAGTGTTACCAAAAATTGTTTATATTCACAAAATACAGTTATGTTGGTCTTTGTGCTTTTGTCAGTTTAAAAAAAGGTTCAAGAGAATGAACAAATCACAGATTGTGGTTTTTAAAGTGTTTTACAAAATCTCCCAAGTCTTCTGGAAATGGGGTTTGTATCTTGACAATCATTACAGAGGCATTTATCTCTTTCTCATATTGGTCATGACTGCTTAATTTGAAACATCCAAACACTAGTGTATCAGGAGTGTCATGTGTACAAAGAACAGAAACCAATGATGATTGAGGAAGAGTTTATTGAGCGTGTACATCATTCATCAACAGCTCTGGTCAGATCCACCTTGGTCATGTGGGTGTCTGCGCTCGTCCCTCCTCTCAGCCCACACAGATACACCTGTGGTTTGGGTACATTACTCTCTCCGTCTCTCTTCGTCTGGCTGCCGGCGTCTTTAGGGAGGAACGTCTGTGTGCTGTTGTGCCGTCTCATGTGACTCAAATCGGTCTGCATTGAGCGTGTGACTTTATTCCGTAGATTTGCCTGAGACAGAGAGACGGTTTCTGGTTCAATTCCCTCATGACCAACATTTCTCTAGCTGTCTGTCTGGACTGAGGTCATGTGTGTGTGTGTGTGTGTGTGTGTGTGTGTGTGTGTGTGTGTGTGTTCTCACCAGTTTGATGGCTTTTCTTCTGAGCTCCCACTCGTTCCACTCATAAGACTTTACGATGTTTGTCTCCAGAGGGTGAATCTCCGTTTGTGTGCTGGAGTCACTTTTAGAGATGACTTTCACCAGCAGCTTCTGTCCTGACTGCATCTGAGACATGAGCACAGCACATTTAGAGGGTTAGTTCACCCAAAAATGAAATTCTGGATTTCATTGAATTCACTGGATAAAAGAAAATACAACCTAGATGACATTTGACACAGGTTCACATGCAGCCAGAACAAACTGTTGCTCAAAATAAATGATAGTAAGAGAAATACAGTTTGATTTTTTTAAAGGGTTAGTTCACCCAGAATGAAATTTCTGTCATTAATTACTCTCCCTCATGTCGTTCCACACCCGTAAGACCTTCGTTCATCTTCAGAACACAAATTAAGACATTTTTGGTTAAATCTGAGAGGTTTATGACTCGTCCATAGACAGCAATATAATCAACACTTTCAAGGTCCAGAAAGGTACTAAAGACATCGTTAAAACAGTCATGTGACTGCATTGGTTCAATCTTAATGTTATGAAGAGACGAGAATACTTTTTGTGCTCAAAAACAAAACAAAAATAACGACTTTATTCAACAATCTCTTCTCTTCCCTGTCATTATCCTTACGCAGGTGACGCATCCTTCCATGTTTACTTCTGAATGCTGGCTCAGTATTGGCCAAAGCTGGTCACGTGATCAGCACGACGCATGCGTGTGATGCTGACGCAGGAGCCGGCCAATAATGAGTCGTTCTGATGATGAACCTGGAAGCGCTGGACGTAAACAATGTATGAGAATGACACAGAAGAGAAGAGATTGTTGAATAAAGTCGTTATTTTTGTTTTGTTTTTGCGCACAAAAAGTATTCTCGTCTCTTCATAACATTAAGGTTCATTAAGGAAATTTTACGTTCCCAGAACATTCAAGATGTTTTCTGAACGTTCTCTGGGAACGTTACTAGACAACTTCCTTAACACCAGTGGGGACGTTCTGAGAATGTTCTGGGAATGTAGAATTTCAAGCGGGGTAACGTTCCCAGAACGTTCAGAGACGGTCACGATGTGGAGTTCTTTTAAGGTTTGGGGGACGTTATTTGGTGGACCTTCAGGGAACATTCTGGACGTTCTGGGAATTTTTAGGGCACTATTACTATAGGACGTTCTGTTAACTTCCCAAATGTCCTCTTTGTAACATTCTTTTTTGACCATAAAAAAACAAAAAATGGGACGTCCCCCTAAACTCATATAAGGAACATTAAACTGCAGCACTTTCATTACCAAAAGAGGATTTTTTAGGAACATCCCGAATGTTCTGTAAAGGTTCGAATTTTCGTCACCTTTAGAGAATGTTTAGGGAATGTTGCGCAAGGTCCTGAGAATGTCGGCTTCTACGTGAGTTGAACCACTGCAGTCACATGACTGTTTTAACGATGTCTTTAGTACCTTTCTGGACCTTGAAAGTGTTGATTATATTGCTGTCTATGGACGAGTCATAATCCTCTCGGATTTCATCAACAATATCTTAATTTGTGTTCTGAAGATGAACGAAGGTCTTACGGGTGTGAAACGACATGAGGGAGAGGAATTAATGACAGAAATTTCATTTTTGGGTGAACTAACCCTTTAAATAATCAAACTGTATTTCTCTTACTATTATTTATTTTTGAGCAACAGTTTGTTGTGGCTGCATGTGGACCTGTGTCAAATGTCATCTAGGTTGTATTATCTTTTATCTAGTGTAGTTTTGTGGATGATTTTTGAGACATGTCACTATATTTCATTCATTTTGCATCTACAAACAACTTTTGTCACACAACCTTTGACATCAACAACAAAACATATAGGAAGTGTTTTTATCATGTATTACTGTCATAACTGCATTTTAATGTTTGCATTCATCATATTTTCCCAGCTGTCCACGATCGATCAGAACAGGCCGATGTGACGTACCTCAGAGTATGGAGTCACGCTGGCAAACTCCTGATGCAGCTGGAGCAGCTGGATGAGCTCGGGCGTTCTCTTGGCCAGCTCTACCACAGCAGCGGTGAATTCATCCGCTTTAGAGGCGAACTCATATGCAGCGCTCTTGGAGCTAAAAGCATAGTATTTCTCCTTGTGCTTTAGGACGCCAATGTTTTGATTACCTGAGAACAAGAAATCGTGTACAGGTACTTCAGTGAATTCTGTTTATCAAGTGCGTCGGTCAGATCATCTAGAGTCAGTGTTTGTACCTGGCAGTAAAAGGCCGTTCTTCTTCACGAGGGTGAATCCACAGAAGCCCTTATACTGCAGCGGCACATGCTCAAAGTTAGTTGTGCTCTCAGGAAAACACCACTCACATGATCTCATCTCTGATTCAACGATGCGCTCTTCTGAAATATAAAAACACGTGTGTAGGATAAAACGATTCTGCTGTTTAACTGGGTGAATCTCATACAGACGTCATATTTCACCCCAACATCAAAAGAAATGAGCTGTGACATTATTTATTACTATTAAAGAGGACCTATTATGCCTTTTTGCAAAGTCTTGATGTAGTTTTTGGGCTCTACTAGATTGAATGTTGATTATTTTCCTCATATTCTCCATTGTTGCAGCTCCTCTCTTCCCAGTCTGTCAGTAACGCTCTGTTTAGTTCCTGTCTCTATGAAGCCCCTCCTTCTGAAAAGCACACTGTGCTCTGATTGGTCGGCTGGAGCAGTGTGTTGTGATTGGTGTTTGGGAAATGCCCCGCCCCTTACCATAACCGCCAGTTTCAACACACTACTAACTAACTCGACCAGGCCCTGCCCCTTTATTCTGCATATTAAATATTTAAATGAGGAATATTGTGACGTGTTCGTTCCCAGGCATTAGCGTCTGGTTGTGTGTCGCACCTGCTGTCACAGAGGATCTGTCCGTGTGCGTCGGGACCTGCAGTCCGTGTAGCAGCAGCTCCAGCTGCTCCGGACTCAGCAGAGACTGCGCTGACAGGAAGGCTCTCAGACCGGGCACCACGTTAGTGAGCATGCTCAGTAGCAGCATCTCGCCTTCCAGCCCCGCCCAGAGCGTAGCCACTGCTGTGAAATGAGGCTGACAAAAAGATTGACACCTATAATAAATATACATGTGATCACAAGCGTGGCATTATTCTACTGAAAAAAACATAAAGTTTCTGTAATGGACCAATCATAGGACTTATTCAAATGTACAGGGATGACTTTAAATTCCTGTTGAAAGGTCCAAATGTCAGTTTCAGTGCAGCTTCAAAGAGCTCTTCATGATCCCAGACGAGGAATAAGAGTCTTATCTAGAGAAACCATCAGACATTTAATAAAAAAATAAACATTTATATACTTTTTAACCGCAAATGCTCGTCTTGCACTGTTCTGTGATGCTCCATGCATGACGTAATCATGTTGGAAAGGTCACGCGTGACGTAGGTGGAAGTACAGATCCAGTGTTTATAAAGTGAACGTCAAAGACTAAGTCAAACGACCTTCACAAAAAAAGGTAAAATAATGATGTCGGATGATTGTGAAGTTGGAGGATAAAATGAAATGAGTTTTTCGTCTACCACGGTACTTTCACCTACGTCATGCGTGACCTTTCCAACATGATTACGTCATGCGTGGAGCATCACAGAGCAGTGCAAGACGAGCATTTGTGGTTAAAAAGCATATAATGTTTATTTTTTTATTAAATGATCGATGGTTTCTCTAGATAAGACTCTTATTCCTCGTCTGGGATCATGTAGAGCTCTTTGAAGCTGCACTGAAACTGACATTTGGACCTTCAACCCGTTGAACCCCAGTGAAGTCCACTATATGGAGAAAAATCCTGGAATGTTTTCCTCAAAAACCTTCATTTCTTTTCCACTGAAGAAAGACAGACATGAACATCTTGGATGACATGGGGGTGAGTAAATAAAAGATTTTTGTTATAAGAGACGATAAAACAACTTTGTGCATCAAAACCACTCTTTCCCTGGTAAGAAAAAATTAACTTAATTTTTAAAAGATTTGACCATGTCATCACTTTTACAAGAAGAGGGAGAAAATGGCGGCCTGAGCGGCTCCAACATGCTGTCTGTCAGATATGATAACGTACATAATTCATAACACACGTGAGTGTGTTATGTGATCTTCACTTCCTGAAATCTAAACGATCAGGGAACTGATGCAACAGAAAAACTTTGCAAGTGTTAGTGAACATCCTTCAACATGTTGTACGTTGTATTTTGACAGACATTTTTTATGCATGATCTACGCATTCTGATATTTCTGATTTGAATATAGTTTCTCTTTGCCATTGATATCCTGTTCACCGGGGGTTTGTTCTTTGTAAAGACACTTTGGAATAATAATGTCAAATGCACTATTTAAGTTAATTTGAGAAATTGTGAACTATCAGTGATCATTCAACACAAACAGATGAGCAATATCACTCACAAACACTTGTGATGTATGCACTGTAGTGTTAGTGTGCACCGTCTCCCTCAAGAGCGTCATCCGAGTCACCAGGTCAGACTGCAACCGCGTCACTTCCTTTGCACACAGGATGATGTCCGCCTGATGTAAACATGAACACCAAATGATTATACTGTTATATATTAATTTCTCAGTAAAAGCAGGTCAGATGTGTTAGTAGTATCACACAGAAACATGCCACGAATGACCAATGAGAATCACAGAGATCCAGTTAATAAACTGGATTGAGAAACATGGCTGGCTGCAACAAATTAACCAGCTTGATTAAGCATCAAAAAACGTTTTGACCAGCTAGAAACCATATAAAACCAGCTATATCCATGGAAGCCTGTTTAAACCATGGAATAAAAAAACAACAACAAAAATCTCACAATTCTTAATTTTATTTTCGCAATTGTGAGTTTGGACTTTCCCAATTCAGACTTTATAAACAAAGAAAAAATTGCAAGAAAAAAGAAATTTCTCAGAAATGCAAGTTTCAATCTTGCAATTGTACGAGTTTGTATCTCACAATTTTGAGAAAAAAAGCATTATTTCTCAGAACTGCAACTTATTTCTCAGAATTGCAAGTTTATATCTTAATTTGAAGAAAAAAAGTCACAATTATCTTTTTTATTTTTTATTCTGTGATGTAAACAAGCTTCCATAACTCTATATGATAGTTGTGTTTCAAAAGCCAGTGTTCTGCTTGTAGTCCCCCTGCAGTCAATAATTTTATCCCTAACTCATCTTTGATAATCAAAATGATATATTTAAATGTTTTTTCATGTGAAAATAATTTCTTCATGCCTTAAAATAGCTCGAATGTAACTCTAAACCCTTGCTTCATTTAGTATACGCAGATCCATGAATATGCAAATTAATCTCCGCCTCCACTCAATCACAGCAGCTCGGACTCCCTGATCCACTTGCTCAACTTTACTGTAGTAAACGCTGCACAATGGCAAGTGGAAATACTGGTTTCCACTTTATTTACAAAATAATATTATCCAAAGCGTGTTTACACAACAGTGTCACCTCTCACGTGAACACAAAACGGGGCATTGCAGATCAATATTTTCATAAATAAAGTAGTAAATTATGTTTTTTTGCACGTCGCTTCATCAAATTGAGGTTAAACCACTGGAGTCAAACCCACCAGTATGAATTTGAGGAAGGCCTCGTGTTGTCGCGTGTTATACAGCGCCTGTTTGAGCAGATCTGGGTGGACGGGGTGCTCGGGTCGCCCTGTGTCCTGCTCAGAGATCTGCTCCAGCAGGGCTGTGTACTGCCAGGCCAACCGCTGAGCTCCTGCCAGTTCACTCTCTACGTCTGCCACTGCGGCTGGCACCGCCTCGTTCAGGATGGCCGGCACTGCAGGAGGGAAACACACATGGAGAAGTGACCACTGATGCCGCCGTTACACCCTGCAGTCATGAAACCAGCACTCAGAGACACATACAGTTCTGGATGCCCTCTCCTCCTTTGTTGCTGTCCTTGTTGAAGAGGCGTATGCCACTGACGATCAGAGACAGCTGAGTCAGCTGCTTTTCTTTGTCTTGTTTCAGCAGAGACATGAAGGTCGCCAGCTGTGACTGTGGAAAGACGCTCTGCAGAGCCGCTGCAACAAACACACGCCGTTACAGAGCTGCAGGACAACGTAATGTTGTTATCTTAAAGGAGCATTGAGAGTTTTGCGGTAAATGTTGCGCTGGCTGTTATAGCAGTGATCATATACTGTCACCTAATGCACACAAGATCAGAAACACACTGTAGAAACACTCAAACAGTAGTCAGACATGACTAATTACACAAGCAAAGGTGTATAACAGCAGAATTACTGAGATAAACTATGTAGTATTCATTATTCACTTCACAGTGGATAATCCATTTATGAATAAAGATGAATACCACTGGGTATCATCGGCTAACAATGAAATGACATGCAATATTTACTCAAAATCATTCCTGAAGGTAGTATATAAAGAGGAAAGAAAATAGGTATAGGATAGGATGCCACATGATAGGGGTGCCGATACCCACACGCTTCCAGACGAGAGATAAGAATATGATGATTAATTGTATTGAATGCTGCTGTAAGATATGAAAGTTGAAGTACAGTCCCATTACCAGAATCAGTTGCTAGATAAATATCATTAAAAACCCTCAGAAAAGCTGGGGTTTTAGACAATATTGGCATGAATCCTTTTTAATTTGCACTGATAAGGCACAACACAAACTACGAAAACATATTTTATTACATGAACAGTTTATAGGCCTACATAGAAAAACTTAAATTTTCGATGCATCAAAATATCCAGCATTAGCAGCTATCTGACCTAAACTGGGTTCTGATTGGTTCATTGTATTCTAAACTTAATTGGCAATCAATTGTTGAAGCTATTAAGGTGTGCTGACCCAAAGATCTTTTACAAACCTGGGCCAAGATTCAACCAGTAACCAGCATCACAGCATGTCTGACTTTGACATGTATATATTGCCATTATTATGTAATCAAAATGAAAATTATTATTGCTGGTCTTCAATGATAATGTCAAGTTACTGTAATGTATTTGCATCAAAAAATGATAAGGATTTATGCTGATATCGTCCAAAACCACACTTTGCCAGGGGTGTTTCCCAACTTTTGGAGGGCAGTGTATATATATATATATATATGCTTGTGGTTTTCCAAAGTTACTAGCCATTAAGCATTTTCACTGGCAGCAATTTTAACATCGATACTATGGGAAAACACTGCCGTATAGATATTTTTAATATTATCTCATAATTTGTCAGCAGGATTATTAGGCTGCTGTCACTTTAAGACCTAATGCACGGATCCATTATACTGTTACACATGCGTTTTCTTTCTCAACTGTTTACGTTCACTTCAAACAGAACTGACTACGTGAATACTCACCAAGACCGGCATTTTGACATTATTGTGTGTGTATTTGACTGTTTAAAGGTGCCGAAGAACATGTTTTTAAAAGATGTAATATAAGTCTAAGGTGTCCCCTGAATGTGTCTGTGAAGTTTCAGCTCAAAATACCCCATAGTTTTTTTTTTTATTAATTTTTTTTAACTGCCTATATTGGGGCATCATTAACTATGCACCGATTCAGGCTGCGACCCCTTTAATTCTCGTGCTCCACACCCCAAGAGCTCGCGCCTGCCTTGAACAACATAAACAAAGTTCACACAGCTAATATAACCCTCAAAATGGATCTTTACAAAGTGTTCGTCATGCAACATGTCTAATCGAGTAAGTATAGTATTTATTTGGATGTTTACATTTGATTCTGAATGAGTTTGATTGTGTTTATGAATTATACAGTCTGCAAGTGTTTAATAATGAAAATAACAACAGTCTTGTCTCTGTGAATACAGCAATAAACGATGGTAACTTTAACCACATTTAACAGTACATTAGCAACATGCTAATGAAACATTTAGAAAGACAAATATCACTAAAAATATCATGATATCATGGATCATGTCAGTTATTATTGCTCCATCTGCCATTTTTCGCTATAGTTCTTGCTTGCTTACCTAGTCTGATGATTCAGCTGTGCACAGATCCAGTTAATACTGGCTGCCCTTGTGTAATGCCTTGAACATGGGCTGGCATATGCAAATATTGGGGGCGTACATATTAATGATCCCGACTGTTACGTAACAGTCAGTGTTATGTTGAGATTCGCCTGTTCTTCGGAGGTCTTTTGCACAAATCAAATTTACATAAGAAGGAGGAAACAATGGAGTTTGAGACTCACTGTATGTCTTTTCCATGTACTGAACTCTTGATATTTAACTATGCCGAGGTAAATTCAATTTTTGATTCTAGGGCACCTTTAAGTGCAATAAGCAGAGAAAACGAACTCAATTTAGTACTGAGAGGCAGCTTTATGTGAGTGTGAGAACAAAATCTACAGGAATTAGTTAAATTATGAGCAATAAGAGCAATCCTACAGCGAAATTCAAGCCCTGAAACACCAACAATATTCATCCGGATCAAATGAAACGAGTGACGGAGGGTTTGTGTGTGTCGAGAGAGAGAAAGAGTATTGTGTGTCTGTTCTGCAGAAAATGAGTACTGGAAGCATTTCAGATATTTCAGTGTCAATTTGTATCAATATTTTTGACAACACGACATTGTACTTAGTTTATTATTTCAGATGCCTTTTCAAAACACTACAACTGAAAAATGTATGTATTATATGTAAAATTCAACCCGTCAAAGTGGCTGTAGGAGTGACTGCTGAAATACACTCGCGTTCAGATGAGAAACCCTCATCGGTTTGTGTGCAGTGAAGCTGCAGTTGTGTGTGTTCAGGTGTTGTACCTGTGGTTTCTCTCACAGCGTTGATGTCTGTGGCCGATCCGAGGTTGGAGCGCTGCATGACGTAGCTGACTATCTTGCTGTACAGACTCTGCAGGTCCTCTCTGGTCTTTGCTCGACAGTCGGTGATCTCTCGGCTCACAGACAGCAGACGAGACTGAAGAACCTTCTGCTGCATCTCCAGAAACTCACCTGAGACACAGACAGCCAATCAGCGGCGAGATCCAGCGTGAATACTTTTAAATCACAGTGCAGATTCCTACTGGAATGACTGGATTTCACCTGCAAAATTTCACTAAATAACAATAAATGTAGTAAAATGACTGCTGCTCCTGCTGTATACAGTCTGGACATGTGCAGGTCCATATCATCTAGCTGAACTGCTGATTGTTTGGTCAGCTTGTCTCTGCTGTTGTTGTTTGTTTTTACACTTACGTCGAGATGTGTAGTTCATGTCAAAGTAAACCTGCATCTTAATGGTGTGTAGAGTTGGACTGGTCTGGTCCAGGAGTCTGTCCACACACAGCTGAAGACATGAAGACAATCACGTTACACTTACTGCTCCTATAAAAACAACTTCTCTTTTATTTATTAACTGGATAGTAAAGTTTGACAAGACAAACTCTGATGTTGGCCTGAGAAAGCCTGACCTGAATGTTTGAGGGTTTTCGTTTGAAGCTGTTTTTAAAGCTTTTTAAGGGAAGTGACTTTTTTTAAAGGGTCATGAAACCCTAAACTGAATTTTCTGAGATATGAGTAATGTGTGTTGAACATCATAGAAGACAATGTTACCATCCATTAGTTTTACTTTCATGAAAAAATTTTTAATTTTAAGCTTTTTTGTGCTGTTTTCATCTTCTGGGTTTAAATGCGTCTTCATGTCAACATCGATGACTCATCAGCGTCTCATAATTATTCATGAGGCTGCGTGTCCTTATCCAATGAGAAGACGGCTCGCTTAATTATTCACAACAGCACGCATTGATTTCCTCTGAGATCACATTTTAAAGATGCATTAATGGGTCAAAATGAGTCTTTCTTTTTGCTTTGGAAGAGATCCTGAGTCTTCGACACAAATGTGATTCATCCACACTGAGTGTAACCGGTCTTTACTGGTCTAACTGTTGCTTGTGTTAAATTGTGACAGATTTGTAAATTCTGAAAACAGTTCAACTTTCACACTACATGATGCTGGTATTATTGTAAAGATTAAAAAAAATAAAATAAAAAAAGACATAAAGAAGGTATTTCATTACCTGTAATGACAGAAGTGTGTGTTTTATTATGGGAAAGGGCTGCTCGTGTCGAATCTCGAATCTCACTACACTGTACGACCCTGAATGTCATGTTTTCATCAAAATGCTGCTCCAATAAATTATGCAACAATATGCAAACTTCATTAAGGTGTTTTTTTGTGTGTTTGTTTTGTTTTTGTCTTCGTTAAACATGCTTTTGTCATTACAGGTCATGAAATTTCTGTCTTTTTTTAATCGTTACAGTAATTTCAGCATCATGTATTGTGAAAGTTTGATAGAGGCAGAACTGCCGAGTTTTGAGTTCAGCTTGCAGTGAGAATTATTTCCACTTGAGGGCGTGAGTGAGCTGTGAGTGTCCACACCAAACATTTGGTAACTGAACAGAATTTCATTAGATTTACTGACAACATGTTGCAGTGTTTAGCTGGTACTATGTTTTCAGTATTGACACAAATTTCATGATTCAATTTCAATGTAGATTCAATATTGATTTATTTGGATATGTATCTAGTACAGTACATGTTAATCTCTCTTAACTAATACAGTAAATTGCACAGGGAACCCCGTCAGCTGGTGCATTAATACTAGGTTTACATTTAACAACTGATCCGTTTACAGTTGCATACAATGCAGTTTTTATTTAATAACTTTTTTGAATAAAAAATAAATAAATATAATGAAATATTGCTTTTTTGTGTGCAAAATTTCCTTTATAGAGTTAATTTTTCTAACTATCGAGTTTATTGATTGGCTTTCATGAGGTAAATATAACATCATACGTGACATATTGTATATCTAAGCTGTTTCTCTGATGTATCGAAACACTTTTAACATACATTCTGATGTTCATTCATGTTTATTTCGTGCTAGAAGTAGAAGAAGAGACGGTGCGCTGAAGCGAACTGAAGTGCTACAGTGATCTGTCACGCCACATTAAAGAACGCCAAAACCACATTTATTGTTTCAATTACCAATAAAATTGACAGAATTTGAAAGCTGAGACTTTGTTCCATATCAAACTGTGTTTTGTCTGTCAGCGAATTGTCCTCTTTGCTCCACAATGATTTTTGTTGTTTTATTTCCATGATGTTTTTTCCACTGCGTGAGAAAATGGACGTGTGTCGTGAAAACTAATTTATACATTTTTAAATATGGTTATTTTTCTTACAAAAAAACATCTCTTCGCTTCAGAAGGCCTTTTATGATTACTTTTATGATGGATGGATGCGCTTTTTTGACTATCATTATAAATCGTGAAAGAGCCAGGATATTTTTTATATCTTAAAGAAGATAGTCATATACACCTGGATGGCTTGAGAGTGAGTAAATCATGGGGTAATTTTCATTTTTGGGGTGAACTATCCCTTTAATGTCACATTTTTGTAATATTTGCGTTGTTTTATTATTTTAAAATATGGATTATTTTCTAATCCTTTTATAGATTAGACAAATAGATAGATAGATCTTATTTTTAAATAGAACTGTGTTTACCTCTATGAGTTTCTGCACATCTTGTTTTGTCAGAGTCCTGTCCACATTGAAATGGTTCCTGGGGTCCAGAACCACAGCTTTGACCTGAACACACACATAACTTCACCATATATTGAGCTGATCTTCATCATTCATCATCTTCACTCGTCTTCAGTCACTCACCATGAACGCGATGAGCGTCTCCGACAGACTCTGTCCTCTGCTCAGACATGTCTGCGCGATCTCCCGGATGATGTTTCTGATCACGCTCTCAGCCTGTGTGCTCGACATGCTCCTCTTCTACAGGTGTTTCACCTGAAAACATCCCAGCGTCTCGTGCTGCTGTTGTGCGTCGAATGGTTGTCATGGAGATGATGGACAGTGCGCGGCTGCGCTTCTCAAAGGCGCCGGAGGAGGCGCTGCTGCACGAGTTTACTGGAGACACTAGAGATGACAGTAGACATCTTCAGTAATATAACTTCCAAACATTTACTCAGTGATATCACTGAAAGAGAAACGGCTGGCTGAAAGATAACAGTGTTTGAAGAGGGAATGAGCGCTTTAACACTAAATGTCTTACATTTGCCTCCTCCAGTGCTGTTCTTCTGCCACACTATGAACTCTGACCCTCTTTAATGCAAAACATTAGCAGCTATTGAGTTATTTAGTAATCAGCAGCAATTTACTTGGATAAGGGCTGTAAAACAGTATCTATAAATCACATTCAGAGAGAGACTGTGTGAATAAACTATATCATAATCTATAAATACTGTATGATGATGATGGGAAGAAAAGCTGTAACTCAACACACTCCTCAGGTTCAATTTGTTTATTGTTCTGATGGATCAAAAGATGATGGATTGTAGTGATAAAATTAATGACAGGAAAGTGAAAGATGAAACTGAGTTTGTTCTTCATTCATTCAGCGCAGCTCTTTCACATTTCTATATGGAATAAACATGTTAAAAATCTGCAGTACAAATATTAACTTCAATAATAACATTTCATTTGATGTATATATAATGTAAAAATATGTTATTGCCCTTGTATGTTTATTGTGTTCAAAAATTGCAATTAAAAAAAATATTAACTTCAATAAAAAAATTATCCTTTTGTATTTATGTACAGTTGAAATAGATATATACAATATTATATAACATTAATTTCTTCAAAGACAATTATTTTTCTATATAATTGTTGATTAGTACTCTCACACACACACACACACACACACACACACACACACACACACACACACACACACACACACACACACTCTTCAACAGTCCTGCAACAGAAACTGTTGCACTATATTTCATTTTATGTCAGAGATTTGTTCAATATGTTATACTGTCTCATGTTTTCAAACCGTGGTTTATGTGTGCATTGTTTTGCAAAGAGATATTTTCGATGTCACAGAAACCGTACACAACAGTACTGAACAAATCTCATTTTTTCATTCCCGTCAAATGAAATATGGCTTTCACACAAGATGTCAGGGTTCGACAATCGCAAATACTCCTTCATATTACAGTAGATGTTTAACCAGAGGGCTTTTGTGTGAAATTCACTTTTTTTTTTATAGCTGCATAATAGATATATTGTTTTCTGATACATGGCATCTACAGCTCAAAAAAAACTTGTCCATGTTTCCCATGAGCAGCTTCAGGTTGTGTTCTTCTGGGGAATCAGACGGCTATGATTAAATGTAATTTAATACAGAAGCTAAAAGACTGAGTCTCGTGTTCACAGTGATTGACAGCTTATGCAGTAAACAAAGACTGCTGGAAATCCTTCATTATATCGGCTTAAAGTCATCATGAAAGGGAAGTTGCATTAGTCTTTTCTTCTCTATTGTGACATATATTCGAGGGAAACGCTTTGCAAACAAGAACAAATGTTGGGCGGGGCTTGATTTTGTCTGTGTGGAATTGATTGGATGGTTGTGGTTTGCTATTGGTGGATCTCATGTGAGTGACAGGTTGCCCCGCCCTCATCATCAGAGAAGAGATGCTGCAAGAGAAAGATATTCTGATTCAAGATTATGAGGAACATAAAAAATGATGAATCATTTAGTATAAACTGTAAATTTTTGGTTTCATGGTGACTTTAAAAGTGGACATGGCAAATGGCAAGTGTACAGGATAAAGTCTTCTTCATATTCTTTCAGGAGTTGGAGTGGATTATAAGGCCCCAGTCTCGCTCCATCTTGGTGAAGTCATCCTCCTGCTCAGAGACTTCCTGCGAGGCCTGTCTCAGGATCAGGTTAGGCAGGAGTGAGACCGCTTTGGTCTGGATCTGCGTCTCGTCCTCTAGACCCAGCATACTCATCAGAGGGATCTTCAGCTCTCGAGTCTCTGGGCTCCAGTCCAAAAAGATCTGTGCTTCCTCTTCATCGTCGTTCTGCTCATCCTCGCAGGCGTCCTCAGGCGCTCCGGAGTCTATCGCGTGGCCTTGTGTCCTGTACGGGCTGACCTCGGCCTGACTCTGGCCCGGAGCGTCGAAAGAGGCCGGCACCACGATGCCGTAATCTCCAGCCTCGCTGTGAAGCGGCTCCTGCTCCGAGTCCTCGCTCTCCGAGTCTTCGGCCTGAGCTCCGGATCCGGCCGGCGGCGGCGCGTGCTGCTGCGCGTAAGACACGGGCGGCTCCGGCACGGCGTTCTGAGCCTCAGCTTCGGCCGCGGGCGAGTCTTCAGCAGAGCAGAGCTGTGGCAGATCCGCGGGACAGAGCGGAGACCACTCATCTCCACACCGATCTGATTTAAACACGTTAAAGATGATTGTTGAAGGCATTTCAGGTTGGAAGGTTTGTAGATTCTCGCTCATTCGAGCCACATGCTGAAATGACAAGAGTACAGTACTTTAGTTATTTCTAAAGCACTTTATACAAACAGGAAAATAACAGAATGATGCAAATGTCATTGAATATTGAGATTCAAATTCTGCTTTAAAGCAGCTCTAAAAAGACGAAAAACACAAGATCTGACTACTGTCTCACTGACGCTCAAAGGTTCGATTTTTGAAAGAAATCTCTTCTGCAAAATGCGTGCAGTTTTGTTTTTAACCACTAGAGGGCCAAAAGTTATATATAATTTCTATTAATAAAATCTTACTGACCCCAAACTTTTTAAATGGTAGTGTGTATCAGAAATTAGTTACACTTTATTTTGTGATTTAATCTGAATGGAAACAAAATCTGGACTGGAGCTCACAGAAACCAACAAACACATTACTGTTCACTAGTTTGGGGTCAGCAAGATGATTAATACTGAATGAACTTAATACTTTTATTGAGCAAGTGTGCATTAAATAGATTCAAAGTGACAGTAAAGACACATATAATATATAAATTTGTAGCAACAGCCAACAATACATTGTATGAGTCAAAATTATTGATTTCTCTTTTATGCCAAAACTCATTAGGATATTAAGATCATGTTCCATGAAGATATTTTGTAAATTTATTACTGTAATATTTTTGTGAGTGGATATGCATTGCTAAGGACTTCATTTGGACGACTTTAAAGGTGATTTACTCAATATTTTAATTTTTTGGCACCCTCAGATTCCAGATTTTTTATCTCGGCCAAATATTGTCCTAACAAACCATACATCAATGGAAAGATTATTTATTCAGCTTCTATTTATTTATTCAGGTGATGCATAAATCTCAATTTCAAAAAATTGACACTTATGTTTTGTGATCCAGGGTCACATATACATATTATATATATATATATATATTAGTGCTAATATTAACGAATTAATCACACATATTTCTGTCATTAAATGCAATTAATTGCAATTAAAAACATCACTTTTTAAATTGTAATAATTTCACAGTTAATCTCCAAATTAATGTAGAAACAACATAAAGACAGTATATTTTAAATATTACTTTTTGGCATCTTTTTTATGAATGAAGGCCAGTATCACTAATGCTAATATTGCTACTGATGTCTCTATGAAATTGATTTTTTTTTAAATTATTATTATTATTATAGGCATTCGATATTACAGTAAAACTGAAAGCTTTCAATATCAATTTATTAGGATTTTAAAAAATAACATTTATTTTAAATGAACTTAAAATAATCTTGACATAAACCCATTATAATAGATGTCATATTTACCTGTCTAACAGGTAGGACATATACAGAAATTGGATAAAGTTATCAAACACTTTACAGTCTTAACTATATAAATCATAAATTAAATATAGATGAAAGCTACAGTTTTCTCTGTTATCTTTGTACTTTGATGAACATTAATCACAGCATCTGGTTCATTAGGCTGCTGTCACTTTAAGAGCTGCCAAACATGAACACGAACATCTAATTTCAAAACTCTTAAAGTTAATTTAAAATGTTATTCAGCTCATTTAAGAGGATACTCCCCAAAACGGGCATTTTGGCATAATTCTGTGTGTTATTGTTTGTTCAAGCGCGAAAGAGAACTCGATACTGGTGCACGACTGTCTGTGCACGAGTCGTGTGTGTGTCACATGACACGACAATCACAGTGTGTTCTTGTAAGCATCTCTAAACACTGTAATCTAACAGCGTGTTTGTTTGACTGGAGTGTGGCAATCTTACAGCGCTCTTGGGCAGCGTCTGCCGGTGGTCCGTGATGTAGCAGTGGACGAGTCCTCCGAGCACAGCCAGCACACACAGACACAGCGCAGACGGCAGCACTCCTCCCAGCATGGCAGCCAGCAGCTGATCTCCGAACGGATCTACAGCAGGGAGAAACTCACACATCAACACACCCACATTCACAGCGTCTGAAGACAATAAACCAGCACTCCAGCATGAGGAAGTCCAGCTCTCTGGGAAAACACCTCAGATACAGTCATGCAGATAATCCGATAATACAGAAAAGGTTTCCTCAACTTGTCCTGTCACTTTCGTCAATCAAATACTGCTCAAACCTGTTCACCTGACAATCTGAAAGTGAAAACACAAGATTCCTTCACGGGCTGATGGAGCTGTGTTTACCTTTGGGAGTCTCGATGCACAGCCGCTCGCTGCGTTTGAAGGCCAGCGGGAGAGACTGGGATTCGGCATGAGCCGTCACGCAGATCTGTGTGGAAAACTCTAGAGGCCCAAGCCTCAAGCTCCCGTTCTTGAGACGCATGTGATTCTGGAAAAACAACAAAATGCATTAGTCGAATTGAAACAGGGAAAAGAGTAACCTACACTCTTAAAAATAAAGGTTCAAAGAGAGTTCGATGCCATAGAAGAAACATTTTTGGTTCCCCACAGATCATTTATTATAGCTTGTCAAATTTGTGTATGAGCAAAAACACGGCGTTTTTGTGTGTGTCCCTTTAAATGCAAATGAGCTGCTGCTTTCCAGAAGAGGGCGGAGCTTTAACAGCTCAACAACAACAAAGCTGGAGAATCTCACGCAGCCAAAATGACGAAAGTGTTCAGCCTTACATTGTTCAAACCGGAGTCGACACTGATGGAGAGACTCAGGAAGAAGTTACAACTTTTAGACGTTTCTGAATGGTTAGTGGATAAATTGATGTAGTTGCTGTGGAGTTGATTCAACTCATCCACTAGCATGTGCCGTCATGTTCATCTTTTGTGTTGAATTGACCCTCGTTTGTGAAGCAGTCCGGCGTAAAATGACGGCATGTCAACAACACTCTACTACAACAACTCTTCCTCTTCTCTAAAGCAGCCCAAATGGCCCCGCCCCCTTTGTTGCATGTTCTCGGGGGCGGGGTTTATGTAAATATTAGGGTTAGTAAGTTGTTTATGATCAAACAGCAACATTACACACTAACTAAAGTTAAAAAAGTCAAATTATAATCAACTACCATTTTTTTTCTTAGTGTGAAGAACATTTTAAAACCGTTTTCCACTATAAAGAACCTTCCAAAGGTTCTTCATGGAACCACCGACTCCAACAGTGAACCTTTATTTTTAAGAGCGAGTCCATTCTCAAGCACTGACCGTGTGATTGCTCCTGCTGTTGAACACAGAGACATTATAGATCATGTGTGGGAAGATCTTCCAGAGTGACTTGTCTTTTTTTGTCCTCTTAGTTCTCCATCTGAAGGGCCCCATTATCGTGACGTTCATGTAGTTCTGCTTCACGTTCACTTCCACCAGCGGCGCTCCGAGAACCGCTGCGGGACAGAGATTGATGAGGTCAGACACTGCTAATGATTTGCCTTTATGAGGATCAGAGTTCAATGACAGCAGCTTTTTGTGTTTGCTTTCACACATGTACATAATTGGCATAACCGAGAAGTCAACGTGAGAAAGAATCAGCTCAATATAAACACAAAGACATGCCGAGATGATTGTCATGTTCACGCTCCGCCCGGGTGTGAAACATTCCTGCTCCTGAACAATTCATGAGTCACATTTCAGCACGAATATCCTTCAAGGGTGTTGCAGGGTTGGACCACGATTCTGGATAATGAAATATAACACACTCTATGATGTGAGGAACACTTATGTGGTTTAAAGCATTTGTGTTTCCTAACATGACGCAATAAATGACCCTAATTATAGGTTTACAGCTTGTAAAACAAGCTTAAGTCTTTGTTAAACACATCTTTGTTGGAAAATCTCACCGATTTCTCTCTGTTGACTGATGTGAAGCGTGTAAAACGAGCAGCTTAGCAATTTAAACATCATAATGTGTGGTCAGCTGGTCATCATCACATATAAACTCTGACAGGCTGATCTGAACTTTTGAAGTTTATTCTGTGATAATAACCAGCTGGCTGTCCCCTATCTCACTTATTGCATGATCTGAGTTCAAATTATTTTATGCTTTTACTACACAAGGAGAAAGACAGTGTGGAGTGTCCAGGAAAACTGAATCCATCCACCTGATCAAACTGTGCTTATTTTGCGGTAATGACACATTCTCATGCTTATTACATGCTTACTTACCATATGTGACCCTGGACCACAAAACTAGTCATAAGTTGCACATAAGTATATTTGTAGCAATAGCCAACAATATATTATATGGCTCAAAATTATCAAAAATCATTAGGATATTAAGTAAAGATCATGTTCCATGAAGATATTTTGTAAATTTCCTACTGTAAATATATCAAAAATGCATTTTTGTGAGTGGATATGCATTGCAAAGACTTCATTTGGACAACTTTAAAGGCGATTTTCTCAATATTTAGATTTTTTTGCATTCCAGATTTTCAAATAGTTTTATCTCGACCAAATATTGTCCTATCAAACCAAACATCAATGGAAAGATTATTTATTAAGCTTTCAGATAATGCATAAATCTCAATTTCAAAAAATTACCCTTATGACTGGTTTTGTGGTCCAGGGTCACAAATTAATTTGTTGAAATGAAATACAGAATTAAATTTGCGATGAAACAGAAGTAACATGAGATCTTTTCTCCATATTTTGACGTACAGAAAAAGGCGGGACTTAATTGTATGCATCGGATGTTGATTGGAACGTTGAGATGTGGGCGTGGCTCTCACAAGTGTATGCAAATGAGCATGAGCTTGCAGGGGCGGGGCTTAACAAGCATCCAAAGTGATCAATAGTTAGAAATATTTGAATGCTGCAACCGTTATGTTTCATGTGCCATTTTACTGTAGGCAGTGTTATTACTGCAGTCAACAACAGTCACACATGGATGTTTGGTATAAAAATGAGTCATTTGTGAGTCTGAGGACGTCCACATGACTTTTGGGGACTTCTAGTCGGTCACTACATCCTGCAGTGGAGAGGTTCGGCGGCAAGCTCTATCATTTATGAGGTCTGTACTGTATGCACGTGGAAATCTTCACATATACTGTATTTGTAAAGGCTTTAATCAACATTGATAACAGTTCATCAGTCACTCACTGTCGGTCATGGGTCTGAATCTGTGTGAGCTCTCGCTCCAGAGGGACCGTGCACGAGCGCCGACGGCTCTGACTCTGGCGTAGTACTCCTCGTGCAGGTCAAAGGTCTCCTGAGACACGTCGCATTCGCTCTGTGTGATGGAGCTGCACTGATTCACACGCCTCCATCGCACCTGCTCACTGCCGCTCCCCTCCGCATCCCCGTATCTGCAGGAAAAAAAACCCGCCGGAAGAGTTCATGTCACATTATGGAAAACACTTCATCTCTATTCCTTCATCCCTCCCTGTTCTGGCTCAAACTATTCTGATCGATGGATGAAATTACGTATTACTAGCACTTCTTGTCTTTATCGCCCCTTCAAGATAAATCATTGATGTATTCCTCGTTTGTGTAAAAAGGTTGCTGGTTTGGTTTGTGGGGGTCGGTACATATTTGGACAAAAAAAGCAAACAAAAGCCGTGAGATCTTATCTTTCTTCACTAACGTCTATTTTCTTTATCATGTTTTGAGTCTCGATGTTGTTGATTCAGTGAAAGAGCAAATGACTCAGACCTGAAGAATGAATCATTCCTGTTTCTCGTTATTTCTTTCATGATCATGATTGCCTGATTGGGAATATATTTGAAGCAAGGCTATTATTGCTAACTAAAATTAAAAATACTTGAATTGAACTGAAATAAAATAAAATATAAAAAGTTCAACTTTTATTTCAGCTAGTTTCTTGTTTTAATTTAATTTAACTTGATGAAAGATGTACTAAAATAACTAAAAATTAATAAAATAAATTAATAAATAATTAATTAAATAAAATAAATAGACATTTTAACAAATATATAATTAAAAAATATATTATATTATATATTAATTATATATAAATAATATAATAATTATATATCATATAATTATAAATTTAAAAAATATATAAAATAAATATAAATATAAAAATATTGTAATAAAAATTACAAAAACACACAAGAAAATTACTAAAACTTTAACTAAAATGACAATTAAAATGGAAAATTAAAACTATTTTAACTTCAGTTTTTGCCTTAAAATTTTTAAGTATAATTAAATTAAGTGATTTCAACTTAAATTATATTAAATTGATTTTTTAACTTATAAAAAAGCTGAAACTGCTTAAATTATTTTGATAAATTAATGCAAAAATATATGATGCCATGAATTATTGATCATATCATTTTTATAGTGTATTAATAAAACTATAAAAGTATCTCAATGATATTAAAATAAAACTGCTTCAAAGTTTTGCCCAACACAAAACTGTCTTCATGTTAAACAATACTTATATTGATTTATCATTGCAAACTGTCTTTTATTCAAATGGTTTGATTATAAAATGCTTTTATTTATTTATGTATATATTTTTTATAACAAATGACACTTGTTTGGTATTTTATTCTAATGCGATGACATTCGCTGCGTCCAGAATCACATACTTTATATTAGATACTAAATTTGTTTTGAAATTTACTTCCCAACCATTAAAAATATAAATTCTATATAGTATGAATGAAATTCGGACTACATCCACCATGTTGTCATGGTCATGTGACAACATGCATCACTTCCACTCTCCCGTGGCCTCATGGGATAGTAAAGTGTCCATCAAATGCACACTTCAGAACACTGTTTCGAACACTATGAGTCCGGACATACAGCACAGCTCACATGCTGTTTTCGCCTACTATATAGTATGGCACACTCACATGGCATACTCCACAGAGTAGACGGTCCCATCAGGAGATCCTTCTCCGGGCGTCCACGTCACTATGTTCCTCAGGTTGACGGAGGAGAAGTGGACATTTCGTGGCTCAGGCAGTCGTGTAACAGATGACACTACAGAATAATCTCACATATTAATAAGCAAACAGGTCATGTTCACATTCCTGTCTGTGTTCAGAGCCTCAGCGACAGCAGGAAATGCAGTGAAGTTTAAGCATTCTTGAAATAAATCAGATTTCATAAAACCACAGGAAGAGGCACACAACAGTTTCAAAGGTGAATCTGCTTCCTGTTGTTCCTGATGATAAAAGACCTACACATGATCACATTCATGACAGAACCCCAGCTGATCATCATAATAAATATAAACACATGCTTTAATGTCATTCTGTTTCATTTGTCACATGATGTAACGCGCCTATAAAAGAGGTTTTGTGGGAAAGAGAATATATGACACTCATAAAATAGAAATGAAGAGCTTGGGTTGGGCTGAGACATTTAACACTTTATATCACGTCAGTTCTGACTTTATTTCTCAGAATTGCTCGTTTGTATTGCGCAATTCTGATAAAAATTGTGAGACAGAAAGTCTTAAATACCTTTTTTGTTTTTCATTCACAAGTTTCCATATAAACACCTTTCTTTAAATAGCTCCAAACAGACTTGAAATTATATTATAATTGGTATTATAAATATTAAAAATGCATTAACATTAAATATTAAAATTTAAATATTAAAAAAAAACTCAACAATCAAATCTCACACAGACTAGAGTGAACAGATTTACCTGTCGCTCCTGTGGAGATCAAACACAGCGCGATCGCTAAAACTGCCTCCATTCCTCTCCACACACTCAGTCGTTCACATTCTGTCAGTTTCTCTGTGTTGTTGACTTCAGTAATGCTGCTTTAGTCTTCACTCCTCTCGCGCCTCTCAGGTACAGAGTCCTTCACCTGCAGGTGTTTCTGCGCTGGTGGGAGGCACGTGACCAGCCCGAGCCAACCGGTGAAGAGGCTCGAAAGGTTTCTAAGTAACGCCAACGCGACCTCATTATTATTCAGCATGAGCCACGTCTTCATAATAACTTTAATATTTTAAAAGCATTAAAAAATAATTTTAAAATCCTATGTGTTTGATGCCATCTCACAATCTAAATTATAACGTCTTACATTAGATTAGCACAGGTTTCTCCTCGAGGGCAGTTCAGTAGCAGTGAGTGGAATGACAGCAGACAGGTTATACAGGTGTGACTTCATTACCTGAATGAATGACAGTGACAACATCACAATCTGTGTCAATATCTATCTATCTATCTATCTATCTATCTATCTATCTATCTATCTATCTATCTATCTATCTATCTATCTATCTATCTATCTATCTATCTATCTATCTAATTCAATTCAGTTCAATTCAAAATTGCTTTATTGACATGACTGTAAATAACACAATATTGCCAAAGCTTAAATATATATATATATACACTACCAGTCAAAAGTTTGGAAACATTACTATTTTTAATGTTTTTGAACAAAGTCTCTTATGCTCATTAAGGCTGCATTTATTTCATAATAAATACAGAAAAAAAAAAAAAAAAAAAAATTGTGAAATATTATTACAATTTAAAATTATGGTTTTCTATTTTAATATACTTTAAAATGTAATTTATTTCTGTGCTCAAAGCTGAATTTTCAGCATCATTACTCCAGTCTTAAGTGTCACATGATCCTTCAGAAATCATTATGATATGATGATTTATTACAAATGTTGTGCTGCTTAACATTATTTTATAACCTGTGATACTTTTTCAGGATTCTTTGATGAATAAAAAGTTAAAAAATATCAGCATTTATTTAAAATAGAAATCTTTTGTAACAATATACACTACCGTTTTTTTTTTCTTTCTTTTTTTGAAAGAAATTAATACTTTTATTCAGCACTGATGTGTTTAATTGATAAAAAGTGATAGTAAAGATTTATATTGTTAGAAAAGATTTATATTTTGAATAAATGCTGTTCTTTTTAACCTTTTATTCATCAATGAATCCTGAAAAAAAGTATCACAGGTTATAAAATAATATTAAGCAACACAAAATTTGTAATAAATCATCATATCAGAATGATTTCTGAAGGATCATGTGACACTGAAGACTGGAGAAATGATGCTGAAAATTCAGCTTTGATCATAGAAATAAATTATATTTTAAAGTATATTATAATAGAAAACCATAATTTTAAATTGTAATAATATTTCACAATATTATTGTTTTTTTCTGTATTTATTATGAAATAAATGCAGCCTTAATGAGCAGAAGAGACTTTGTTCAAAAACATTAAAAATAGTAATGTTTCCAAACTTTTGACTGGTAGTATGTGTGTATATATATATATATATATAAAACAATAATAAAAAAACATCAATATAATAGAATAAAATATTATCAAATATTAAAGCACTATCAAATATTATAACATAACTTAAACTTAAATTAACAGTGTAACAAATTAGAACATGACTGTACATTTGATACCACAGTGTCATATACACACACGTACTGAGGGTCACTGTGGGAACCAAGAATATTACTTTTTTATGTCATTTCAAATGTAAAGTCTTTCCATACCCATATACAGAGGTATAAATGCAATATCTCAGTGTCATTTTACAGAAAACCCTTTGAAATTACATAAACACTGCTGAAAGTGATAAAAATGATAGTATATGTTGTCTATCTGTAGCTGTTAGTGGCTGATTGAAGCAGTCATCGCTTGTCTTTTTTCTCAGAGTGATTATATTTCACAGTGTGATTCTTTGAACTATGATTGTCTCACAATGAAATTAACTACATGGGCAAATTCCTTAGAATGAGAGCTTTCTTGTGATATATTACTTGACTGTTTTGTGAAAAATATAAAAAATACAATTTCGTAGAAAATTTTCTTCGCAATCGTTTTGCGAAAATTCGTAACTTGGACCAATGCATATGTAAGCTTAATTTTACTGCTTTATGTATCATAAAAACAAAAGTTATGTAAAGTTGTTAAGTAATGTATTCTCTGTAAAGTTTAGATTCTAAGCTTTCAAATTATACCAAATATGGGGTGATTCCATATAGAGAAGCCTTTAAAATGAATGTGTAAACATTATAATGTGGTTTTCAAACCCGTATACGGCTTGGTGGAGTTGAAGAGTATTGAATGTGTTTTTTGTCCATAACACTTCCCTTTGACTGAAACTGTGCTGAAGATGTAATTACCTTCTGTTTCAGGTCATGTAACCATGTGATTTCGGTAATTATGGGTAATCCTTTTTAGTTCTCGTCATTGTGTTCAGTCATAATAACGGCACATGCAGTTCTCCTGTCAGGGATCTGAAAGTAAAAGCACTTACTGAAGTACAAAAGATCTGTATTCTCTCTCTTTTCTTTACATGCATATAAGAGGAAACGGTTTCACACTAATTTATCACACAAGTAACTATGAGTGAGACCGAGCCTCGTTGTGCCGCAGGGAAGTTCAGCGAAAGCTTTTGTGTCAAAATGGCTGTATAGTCTCTAGCGGTGTGTATCTATATAGCTTCAGACCTGTTTGTTTGTTTTGATGAATCTATCCTCCAAACTAAAATACCACTATCATCATATTTTTGTAAAATCTGCTGGGTAACACAATAAAACAAGTGATGCAAAAACTTGAAAAAAAGTAATTAATAGTTAATAATAAAATCCAGAGTATTGTATCTGATAGATTAAGATGAAGATCCGAATATACAGAAAGAAGAAACAACATTACGACATTTGCAGAATGAAATGAGAGATAGAAGAGAAGAAGCAGAAGAGATGTGAGAAGCAAAAAGACAAAGAAAAAGCAAAGAAGAAGCTAAACTATCAAAGACTCAGTCCATTTTATACCATAAGCATAGGGAAACTTATGTTAACTTATTAACTTATGTTTTGGTCTAATAAGAAAAGGTCAAATGGATTTATCCATTATGTCATAGACTGGTCAGATGTCAAAAATAGATGAAAACAGATATAGGGGTTGTTTTGACACCCTTAAGGGAATTTTGCAGATTATTAAATTAATTAATTAAACATTTCTGTTAGCCAAAACAATGTTCGGAATTTTATTTCTAAGCTGTGCATAGATTAAAAAAAAAAAAAAAACATTTCACAATTATCACATTTAATTTCATGTTTAATGTATGCATATTTAATGACGCATAATGCAAAGAGTTTTGTACTTTTTGTAACGCACGTGACTTTATACGCGTTTCGCGACAAATTTATGCACTGTTTATTGATTTATCAATTTGTGTTTTCGACTGCACTGCAAAATATGCTGTTCTTACTTAGAGTTTTTGTCTTGTTTCTAGTCAAAATATCTTAAAGTTCTTAAATCAAGAAGCATTTTCTTGACAAGTAAAAATTATTTTCTTTTTTTCAGTTTTTCCTTAAAACAAGCAAAATAAACTGCCAGTAGGGTAAGCAAAATAATCTTATATCGAACCAAAAATAAACCATATAATCTTGTTTTCAGTTTGGATTAAGATTATTTTACTTACCCCGCTGGCAGATTATTTTGCTTGTTTTAAGGAAAAACTCACTAAATTTTGACTTTTTTTCTGAAAATAAGAAAATAATTTTTACTTGTCAAGAAAATGCTTCTTGATTTAAGAACTTTAAGATATTTGGACTGGAAACAAGACGAAAACTCAGCATTTTTTGCAGTGTGAGGAGGCTCAACCGACACCGGAACCATCGCTGTGCGACTCCGTGTTCATACCGGAATGTTTTCAGCGGCGCTCGAGTTTCCGGTCTGTCTGCACTGGCGCTGGTTTCGCTGTTGTTTTCATCAGAGCGTGAATTCAGTAAAGAAACACAGTTCAAAAACACACACAATTCAGACATGGACATGTGAGTTTGTGAAATTCTGTCCTGACTGGATCCTCACATCATGGCGGTCCCGATGGAGAGTCAGCTGCAGAGTATCTTTGAGGATGTAGTGGTGGGTTATTTTTACAGCACGATTATTTCATTCATAACATATACGAGATTATTTTACAAAAATGAATAAATAAGTAAAACTCAAATGTTTTGTTTACATCAGAAAACTGAGGTGATAGAAGAGGCGTTTGCTGGGTGAGTAAATAAGACTGATGATACACACACACCTGTGTCCAGTGAAGGGTCAGTCAGGCAGTTGTGTGTGTGTGTGTTTGTGTGCAGCATGTTTATGGACAGTGCGGAGGATGAGAGGAACAAACTCGTCAGCTGTTTAGGAGCGTTCAGACAGTACTGGAGCACGCTGCCTCAGGTCAGATCACACTCATCTGCTCTCAGCCTATCAGTGCACAGCATTATTGTTTTACAAAATCAGTCTTGATTTCAAAATAACTTCCCCTCCCTCTTGCAGCGACATCTCTGCTCTGATGACGCGTTTATTTGCGTGAAATTATAACTATAACTATACACCACACCGTAAATCAGAGTGAAATGGCTTTGCAAACAAGAACAAATGTAGGGCGGGGCTTGATTTTGTCCGTAAGGAATTGATTGGATGGTTGTGGTTTGGTATTGGTGGATCTCATGTGAGTGACAGGTTGCCCCGCCCTCATCATCATCAGAGAAGAGAAGAGATGCTGCAAGAGGGAGGAGAAGATATTCTGATTCAAGATTACGAGACACATGAATTAATAACAATACATCTATAATAAACACTGCAATATTACATAAAAAACAAGAATTTTGATATCATTGTGACTTTTAACATAGATTAACATATAGTTATGATGCTAATAACTCTGGGAATGTGTCCATTGTATAGTTTTTTCCTGAAAGTAATTTTGATGTGTTTTGTAAGCAGTAGATTCAGTGCACAGCATAAATAAGTACACCCCTCTGAAACTTCTGAAAATCAGCAATTACTCAATTACTTAGAAGACATGTTCGGGTTCTTTAGAGATATAATGTTCCTGCTTAATCAATTACCAAAGGAGCATGTCAAAATTATTCAGGAAATTAAGATTTTCTTATCAAGGTGATAAAATGTTGTGTAGCAAAAATGAGTGCACCCTCCTAAAAGTTACTAAATAAAATGAAATAAAAATGTTCTGGTGTAAGTTTAAGGCAATGTTTGATTAACAGGTAAAACATTTAAAGAGAAGTCATTTCTTGACAATTAAAAGTGTCATATAGCCCACTGAATCATTCTCAAGACTTAATGCTGACAACATTGTAAGCACTTGGGAGAGAACTGTCAGCAGCCTTATTTCTTAGCACAAAAGAGGACAAGAGGATTACTAAGGGTGTTTTCACACCTATGGATCGCTTGTTTTGTTCCGAAACAGGGACTAAATTTGTTACAATGTTGCATTTTCTTCTTGGTTCGGTTCGCTTTCACATGGCAACATTTCAAAGCGTACCAAAATGCATTCAGGCAAGTCACATGAGAGTACAACTGTCCTCTTATTGGTCAGAGTTTTCGCTGCGTCATCCATCAAAATAATGATTGACAAGCTAGCTCCATGAGCTTATTGTGGCTTTATTTGTAACTGTCGAGACACACACAAACACTTTATAAATGTAGCCGTCTCTCCCGCAGTTAATTCATATTTGCTGCGGCAAATTCAAACCCGCGCTCTTTCTCTCTCTCTCCATCTCTGGATTTCCCAGCGCTGTCTAGTAGGCGACCTGTTGTCCGTGTGTCTGTCGAGAGAGACCATTTGAATTTTATAATGAAGCAGAGCGGGAATTGAGACTTCGTCGGGACAGCATTCTCGCACGGAGAAGTGTAATTACACACCAGAGGCGCTCATTGGCTTTCAGATATTGTAAATAATGTGCTCACTCACAGAATCAGACATTACTGATTTTTATATCATATTTTCCGTTATGAAAATGATATCATTTGGTTCGTTGGTCCGTTAACTGGGTCGATTGCTTTCACATCTCAAGCGAACCGCTCCAGAGTTCGTTTGAAAGCGTACCGAGACCACCTCTTCAAGCAGGTCTCGGTACGCTTGTTTGGTCCGCTTTTGGTGCGCACCCGAGTGCGATTGCTGCTTTCACACCTGCCCAAACGAACCGCACCAAAGGGGCAAACGAATTCTGGTACGATTCAACCGAACTAAATGAGGCAGGTGTGAAAGCACCCTAAATCATTGTTTTAAGTGTGAAAATATAGCAAAAGTAACACAGAAATTCAAAAACAATGGACTTGTGACAAGGCTCATGAAATAATCAAGCCTTAATTTTTAAGCTTTCATTTAGGGATGAGGGATTTTTTTGCTAGACAAAGAGCAGGAGAAATACCAAGCGAGTGTCTCAGAGCCAGAAAAAGCTATGAAAAGTGTGACTGTTTATCTCACAGAGTAAGATGCAGCCTGCAGAAATGATATGCATGCTTGTTAATGTAGCCAAAGCACAATAAAGTCAGTTAGCCATTCACAAAACCCATGTTTACAAAATATAGATTCTGGGTCTCATGAGACCAAATCAATCATTTTGGATCTAACAGCATCCAAAATGTTCTGGTGTTGATAGAGGAGGAGTACAGTGAGAAGTGCCTGATTCCCACAGTAAAGTTCAGTGGCAGTAAAGCTCTTATATAGGGATGTATGAGTGCTGAAGGTGTGAGGGAGCTGTGCTTTATCAATGCTGTCATGAACTCACACGCCACTGTGTAATTTAATACTCAAACCTGAAACAGAAGATGTTACCCTTTCCTCATTCCCTGCATTGTTGAGCATTATTTCAACATGACAATGAGGATATGCATTCTCCCAAGGTGAAAAACCTTCTGTGGACTTGTATTGAACTCAATCTCAACACTCTTGAGCACCTGTGGGGGATTCTGTAGAGACGAGTTGAGCAACACTCCCTATTAAAGATCAGGGCATTTCAGGAGCTCATCATCCAGGAGTTAAACAGGACAGATTTGTACATTTCGTGCCATAAGGGTCAGACCAGAATATTCAAAATTATGGAGGGCATACTAAGTGCTAATATTATACATTTGTTGAATTAAATCTAGGGTGTACTCATTTCTGCAATGCTTAATTTAAACAAAATTGGCTAATTTACTTATTTTATGGCTATTAATGACATATATTTCTCAGTCTTTGTTTAATACATTTCAGTTTTGCCATCTTTCCATGAATTGTTTCAGTGATCATAAAGAAAATACATCTTTTGTATTTGTTCAGAAGTGGTGTACTCATTTATGCTGTGCACTGTAGATTGAGTTTACTGTGATGTGTGTGTGATGTCACTGCAGGAGTCACATGATCAGTGCGTGCAGTGGATCGTCCGCTTCATTCATGGTCAGCACAGCCCCAAACGCATCGCCTTCCTCTACGACTGTCTGGCCATGGCGGTGGAGACCAGCCTGCTGCCTCCCAGGTCAGAATCACAATCCGCTTTATTCGCAAGTGTGCGCAAACACAGGGAATTCTGGGTACATATATATAAATATCCATCTGGATCGGAAGACTTATGTACATGTGTGCATTATTTACTGTATATACAGCTATATAAATAGAAATATGTGTTTACATTGTAAGTATCTATTTTGCGAGATGCAATGGAGTGCTGTGTGTTTGTGTGTGTGTGTGTGTGTGTGTGTGTGTGTGTGTGTGTGTGTATGTGAGTTAACACAAAGTATTTAGTATTAAATCATTTATTCAGTAGTTACAAACCAGAACTCAACCCAAACCTGAAGTCTCACTCATGGGCTTGGGTCCCATTGCTCATGTTTTGGGTCATGTGATTCAGCGCTGTGACTGTGTTCCTGCAGGATGGTGTGTCAGGCTCTGATTGGCTCGGACAGTCTGGAGTGGGAGAGGACTCAACTCTGGGCTTTGACCTTCAAACTCATCCGCAAAATCATCGGAGGAGTCGACTACAAGGTGAAAAGACAAACTGAAACCTGTAATGTTTGTATCATGTCATTGCTTTTTGTGTAGCGCTTTTCACAATACACATTAAGTCATAATGTTAATGTTTAAAACACTTTAAAGTGCTCATATTTTGCTTTGAATACACAATATGACCTAAATGTAGTGTGTAATAAGCTGTTTGTGAATGTAAAAGTTCTGCAAAGTTACAAAGATCAAAAATAGAGTTATAGTTTACTAAAAGAAAGAAGTGATTCTGAACTGAAACGAGTCGTCAGTAATTTCAGTCTCACTTCCTGCTGAATCTATGTAGATTTGTAATTTGCATAATGCCAGCCTCTGGTCTTAATTGGCTGAACAGCGTCTCTTTGCCCCGCCCTCAATCACTGTAGTTGTATCTGAGACTGGAAGAGTTTGGTTCGTGTTGTTCATGTCGAGAAGACGCTGTTTTCTGCTGCCAGATTAAGTTTAATTAAATTCACATTTGTTTGTATAGCGCTTTTCACGATACATATCGTTTCAAAGCAGCTTTACAGAGAATGCATGTCAACATTACAATTTAGAGAATGCAGTTAGCAAATAATGTAATAATTTAGGCAATTAGTTTACAATCATTGTTAGCAATTTAATTGAAGGTAGAAGCAATGAGCTCCTGGAAAAATGAATTACATATTAACAATAATTAGGATATATAGAAATTTGGGAATGTGCATGTTGATCCAGATGCAAAGCAAATCCACTTTGATGAGATTGATACGGTAAACCCGACGCCATCGTTACTGTTCATGTCGCTGTGAATCAAGAGCTGAGATTCAGATATGATAATGAGCGTTTGGTTTCTGACCAATCAGAGCAGAGCAGCTCTCAGAAAGGTGGGGTTTAGAGAGACCGAGTCTTTGATTGAAGCGTTTCAGACACTGAGAGAAAAGAGCTGATGCTGCAGTGGATATTATGAGAAAATGAAAGAGTTTTTGGCATTTGATGAATGTGAACCTGCTGTAGGAGACGACAAAACAATATTAGGAACCTTTAAAATAGCATAATAGGGGCACTTTAATGTCTTATTGTCCACATTTAGAGCGAATAGTTAACACATGATGACTTTTTAAACAGTCCAGTAGTTGATATTTGCTATAAAATATTGCTTTATGTACTGTATGTATGCAGATAAAGCTGGATATATTTATAAGTGAATATAGTTATTATGGAATATGAAATCTGGAACGTTTTGGTGTAGCGACAAACCTAATAATTGGTGATGTGTATCACTGATGCGTATAAATGACGGGGTCATTATAGCTGTTAGCTGCAGATTTTTGTAAAGAAAATATGGTGAACGATTTTGTTTTGAATCACTCACAGGATCAGACTGTTCTTCCTGCGGTTTCATTTCAGCCATGTGTTATGTAGCAGTTCTAAGACAGCTGTATTTACTCACCACTCGGATTTAGTGCTGCTTATCATCCCTTACGTAATATAATATATTAATATAGTTATTACATAACAAGAGGAAATGTGTGTGAAGCGCCTGTATCTGTGTGTCTCTATATGCTCAAATGCAGGGGTTTCTATCTTATAGATTCATAGATCCCCAAATATGATCATCCACCCTAAAATTTAAAAGACAGCTATATAATTTCATGTACAAAACCCAATTTATACAATAAGAAATGTATTTTATATTATTAACATGTATAAAATATTATTTGTAAAATATTTACTTTTTGTTACGTTGCATTTAAGGTTTTTTCTACTTGCTATAGGACGATTAATTTTTGTTTTATTTTAATATTTATCATTATAAATTTATTTATTTAAACCAATGTTATTTTATTATTTTAAGCAAATGTTTAATGTATTTTAATATTTTCCTGCTCATCTCTCTCTCTGCGTGTGGTTTTCAGGGCGTCAGGGATCTACTGAAGGCCGTGTTGGACAAGATTCAGACCGTCCCGAACTTCGTGAGCTCGGCTGTGGTTCAGCAGCTGCTGGCGGCACGAGAGGTACGTTTGAATCCTCAGATCACGGCACTTCTAGTGTTTCCTGGAACTGATTAATTGTCCCGTGTGAAGGTGGTGGAGTACATACTGGACCGCAACGCTTGTCTGCTGCCCGCGTACTTCGCTGTGACTGAGATCAGGAAGCTGTATCCAGAGGGGGCGCTCTCACACTGGGTAACACACTCCAGCTGATTCTTGGGGCCAGATTTACTGAACAGAGATCACAATCCCATTAAAGCCCAATGGTAGTTAGAAAGTTCTGCGGATGATCTACTGGTGACCTATTATTAATATAATAAAGCAAAAAATGATGGTAAAAAAGTGATACTTTGAAATACTAAACTAAAACTGCCAGTAGGTGGCAGCAAATCACTGTCTTAATGAGTGAATCATGAAGCAAGCAGTAGTATTTATGAATGAGTCATTGAATCATTGACTCTACCGTTTTGTTTAAATCCACAGCTCTTGATGGAATTATTTAGTTGCAACTAGAGCAAACAATATTGACAATACTTTTTTTTTAAATTAATGTGATTTTGATTCATTTGATTGATGTGATTTTGATACATTTGATTGGATGTCATGTATTTGCCTTTTACGGCACTATATTTTCCTGTTTTTTTTTAATGCTAGAAGCAGCATTTTGCCTGTTAGCAATACATGCTCGGTTTTAATGTTATTTTAAGGTGTGGTAGAATTAAATAAATGACCAAACTCATCATTTTGTTGACCCGCTCTGTCTCCTCACGCACCCCAGTGTTTACACTGATGCTGTTAGTGAATCTGGCCCTCGATGTAGACGGTCACAGTGATGGATGTGTTGGTTTGTTATCAGTTATTCTTCACAAAATTAATCCAGTAGTTTGTGCTTGTTTTCAGCTGTTGGGCAGCCTGATATCTGACTTTGTTGATAGTTTCAGACCGACCGCCCGCATTAACTCCATCTGTGGTAAGATGCATTCACTCGTCCTCATCTCACAGTGCTGTGGTATACTGTGGTTCATATCCCATAAGCCCCTGTGGCAGTCACGTATTTGAATAGAGTGTGTGTGTGTTTCAGGTCGCTGCAGTCTTCTGCCAGTGGTTAATAATTCTGGAGCCATTTGTAACTCGTGGAAGCTGGACCCGAGCACTCTGCGCTTCCCCCTGAGGGGAATGCTGCCCTATGATAAGGTACTGCTGAGGAACTCACTGCTGCATGTGTGGATGACAGACCAACACACACTGTCTTCATGAAATGAGACATAAGAATGTGTCCGAACGGACAGTTGAATCCATCGCAGAAATGCAAAGTCTGACTGTGATTGATTGATCAGTGCACGTGATTCATAAAGAAGAGGATGTTTTCATTATGGCTGCTTGGCATTGGAAAAAAAACTGATATTGCAATATTTTGTTTTTCTGCTATATATAGTGCTTAACAAATTTATTAGACCTCCTGTCATAACAAAGAGGAATCTGTCAAAAACTTGTTTAAATTTAAAAATGTTATTGTCATTTATAAGGGCAAAAAACAAACTTAAACGACTAGTCTTTATTCACTCATAATAACAAAAAAATATTATTTTTATTTTATATGGCCTCCTTTGGCTTTGATAACAGCTTGCATTCTTGCTGGCATTGGAAATTTTTTTTTTGTACTTTCCCACGGTCTCTGTTGTTATTGACTTCCAAATAGTTTCTAGTTGTTCCCAGAGACTTGCCTTTAATGAAACTTTTGTGAGATCTATCTTTGAATCCATAAAATCCCAACAATAATTTATATTTTAGCATTAGAAACACTACTGTGACTAAAGAGCTTACACATACTGGTGTGGATTAACCATAACAAAAACATGAAAAATGATTCTGGGAATCACCAATACTGTTAGTTTAGGGCAGCTGTGACACAAACCTTGCATTGGTTTTGTGGGATAATAAATTTGTTAAGCACTGTTTATTGCAATCTGAAATTTCAGATCTGAGCCAGAGAGAGATGTTGTCATGTATAGGTATGAAACAGCTTTTCAACCACACAGAATCATTATTTCTGTCTTACAATAATTTATAATCACACAGAAGTATTGGGATAAAAGTTTATAGCTCAGATATAAACACTGATGTCTACGGTAGCGATCAAAAAAGAGTAAATCCCCTTATAAATAAAGATTGTATCAATTACATCGTTACACCAGTAGGTGGAGACAAGTAACTGTTAAAAAATTTGTCATTGAATCATTCATTTAAGAGATTTGTTCAAAAACACCGATTCATCCAGAAATGAAAGAAGTGAAGTCTTTGAGTGAGTCATTGAATCATTCATTCAAGATATTCATTCAAAAACACTGATTCCTCCAGTAATGAAACAAGTGAAGTCTCTGAGTGAGTCATTGAATCATTCATTCAAAAACACTTGATTCATCCAGTAATGAAACAAGTGAAGTCTTTGAGTGAGTCATTGAATCATTCATTCAAGATATTCATTCAAAAACACTGATTCCTCCAGTAATGAAACAAGTTAAGTCTCTGAGTGAGTCATTGAATCATTCATTCAAAAACACTTGATTCATCCAGTAATGAAACAAGTGAAGTCTTTGAGTGAGTCATTGAATCATTCATTCAAGAGATTTGTTCAAAAACACTGATTCCTCTAGTAATGAAACAAGTGAAGTCTCTGAGTGAGTCATTGAATCATTCATTCAAGATATTCATTCAAAAACACTGATTCCTCTAGTAATGAAACAAGTGAAGTCTTTATGAGTGAGTCATTGAATCATTCATTCAAGATTTTCATTCAAAAACAGATTCCTCCAGTAATGAAACAAGTGAAGTCTCTGAGTGAGTCATTGAATCATTCATTCAAGAGATTTGTTCAAAAACACTGATTCATCCAGTAATGAAACAAGTGAAGTCTTTGAGTGAGTCATTGAATCATTCATTCAAGAGATTTGTTCAAAAACACTGATTCATTCAGTAATGAAACAAGTGAAGTCTTTGAGTGAGTCATTGAATCATTCATTCAAGAGATTTGTTCAAAAACACTGATTCATCCAGTAATGAAACAAGTGAAGTCTTTGAGTGAGTCATTGAATCATTCATTCAAGAGATTCGTTCAAAAACACTGATTCATCCAGTAATGAAACAAGTGAAGTCTTTGAGTCATTGAATCATTCATTCAAGAGATTTGTTCAAAAACACTGATTCATCCAGTAATGAAACAAGTGAAGTATTTGAGTGAGTCATTGAATCATTCATTCAAGAGATTTGTTCAAAAACACTGATTCATCCAGTAATGAAACAAGTGAAGTCTTTGAGTGAGTCATTGAATCATTCATTCAAGAGATTCGTTCAAAAACACTGATTCATCCAGTAATGAAACAAGTGAAGTCTTTGAGTGAGTCATTGAATCATTCATTCAAGAGATTTGTTCAAAAACACTGATTCATCCAGTAATGAAACAAGTGAAGTCTTTGAGTGAGTCATTGAATCATTCATTCAAGAGATTCGTTCAAAAACACTGATTCATCCAGTAATGAAACAAGTGAAGTATTTGAGTGAGTCATTGAATCATTCATTCAAGAGATTTGTTCAAAAACACTGATTCATCCAGTAATGAAACAAGTGAAGTCTTTGAGTGAGTCATTGAATCATTCATTCAAGAGATTTGTTCAAAAACACTGATTCATCCAGTAATGAAACAAGTGAAGTCTTTGAGTGAGTCATTGAATCATTCATTCAAGAGATTTGTTCAAAAACACTGATTCATCCAGTAATGAAACAAGTGAAGTCTTTGAGTGAGTCATTGAATCATTCATTCAAGAGATTTGTTCAAAAACAATGATTCATCCAGTAATGAAACAAGTGAAGTTTTTGAGTGAGTCATTGAATCATTCATTCAAGATATTCATTCAAAAACAATGATTATCCAGTAATGAAACAAGTGATGTATTTGAGTGAGTCATTGAATCATTCATTCAAGATATTCATTCAAAAACAATGATTATCCAGTAATGAAACAAGTCTTTGAGTGAGTCATTGAATTATTCATTCAAGAGATTTGTTAAAAAAACACTGATTCATCCAGTAATGAAACAAGTGAAGTCTTTGAGTGAGTCATTGAATCATTCATTCAAGAGATTTGTTCAAAAACAATGATTAATCCAGTAATGAATCAAGTCTTTGAGTGAGTCATTGAATCATTCATTCAAGAGATTTGTTAAAAAACACTGATTCATCCAGTAATGAAACAAGTGATGTATTTGAGTGAGTCATTGAATCATTCATTCAAGAGATTCGTTCAAAAACACTGATTCATCCAGTAATGAAACAAGTGAAGTCTTTGAGTGAGTCATTAAATCATTCATTCAAGAGATTCGTTCAAAAACACTGATTCATCCAGTAATGAAACAAGTGAAGTCTTTGAGTGAGTCATTGAATCATTCATTCAAGAGATTCGTTAAAAAACACTGATTCATCCAGTAATGAAACAACCAAGAGGTGTGTTCAGCTTGAATCGGCACTGTGCACTCCAGACTGATCGGTGTATGACATCAAAGTACCACGGGAACGATTTTATATATATATATAACTGTATATATCCTAATTGTTTAGATTTTTAGAATGCACATTATATTACATATAATCATTTATAATGGAAAAAAAAATTGGTTTAAGGCCAAAATGTGAGGTTCATTTGTGCAGGTCTGTATATGGGAAGGTAAATATAATGTCACAGTCCATCCTGTGAATGTGTGTCTCCTGCAGGACCTGTTCGAGCCGCAGACGGGTCTGCTGAGGTATGTGCTGGAGCAGCCGTACTCCAGAGACATGGTGTGCAACATGCTGGGCCTCAACAAACAGGTACCGCTCGCTCTCTCTCTCTCTGCTTTCCTCTGTCTCTCTCAGTGCTCTCTCTCCCTCCTCTGCCTCGCATGTCCATCCCCTTCTCTGTGATGAGAGGCTGACGCGGAGGCGTGGAGAGAACAGCTGCTTGTAGTTTGAGTAGTCCCACACTCCCTCCCACAGGAAGTGAATGACAGTGGACCGCACTGCCAGCCTCCACCATACTCCCTGCCAAACTAGCGCCTTTATGAGCTGCCAGATCTCTCTCTTGCTCGCTCTCTCGCTCTCTTTGCCTGCGGTCTGGTAGGGAGTATCGCCCCACCTGTCCCTCTCGTACCTGTCTCTGGGGGTGTGGTTTGGCTTGACTGACAGGGTTACTTGGAGCTGGCCTCCTAGTCACTGTATTTGTGTTTTCTTTTTTTTCTTCCTTTATTTTTGTTCTGTCCTGTCTTGCCCCGCCCATCCTCCTCCTCCTCCTCCTCCTCCTCCAATGCTCTAGACCTTGAACATTGCTCAGGTATGTTCACAATCTTACTGTTGTATTGTGACTAACCAGACTCTGGAAGCTTCCTCATAGCCAAAGCCAACGATTCCATCTAATTACGATTGACACTGATGAAGAACAACCTCAAGTGAAACAAGACGATAAACGTAGGGCTTGAAATTACTGACTGCCACGAGCAATTATTAGAGCATTCGAAAGACTGACCGAGAAATTCATCAGCTTTTCCGCAACAATCTTCTGCACTTTCAGCCAAACTGCTTTCCCTCTTTCCCAAAATTAAAGCTTTTATTTAAAAACAAACAAACAATGATGCAACCAGATTGTTCTTTATGATTTTTCTTGACAAAGACATTTTAGATCAGAAAAGTCTTTTTAGCTGTTGTAGTTTGTGGGTCATTCACAGGAAACAGCGCCATTGAAGCTAAAATATTCCAGTGTTTTTGTTATTATTATTTAAAAATGTTAATGCTGAACTTTCTTAGAAATCATATTTTTTAACCTCAGGTGCAAAGTACCAGGCTCTCCTCCTAATATTCAGACTATTTGTTATTAAGTATGTTGTTTTTTTCAGTGGTTGATGTAACGGTACATGTATTTGTACTGAAAATGAAACGAAATGCAATCTTTCGTTTTGGTGTGCAAGTGTCCCGAACGAATACAGTATTATTTTAACTAGAGGTCGACTGATAGTGGATTTTACCGATAACGATAACTTAGGCTCATGCCTGTGGGCCGATAACCGATTAAACATTTGCATGATTAATAATTTGAGGTAACGAAATAGTAAATCGCGTGCAAGATTTAGCAAATCGAGGGAATAAAATAGTAAATCACGTGCAAGATTTAGCAAATCGAGGGAATAAAATAGTAAATCACGTGCAAGATTTAGCAAATCGAGGGAATAAAATAGTAAATCACGTGCAAGATTTAGCAAATCGAGGGAACGAAATAGCAAATCTCGTGCAAGATTTAGCAAATCGAGGGAATAAAATAGTAAATCACGTGCAAGATTTAGCAAATCGAGGGAACAAAATAGTAAATCGCGTGCACGATTTAGCAAATTGAGGGAACAAAATAGTAAATTTCGTGCAAGATTTAGCAAATCGAGGGAACGAAATAGTAAATTGCGTGCACGATTTAGCAAATCGAGGGAACAAAATAGTAAATCGCGTGCACGATTTAGCAAATTGAGGGAACAAAATAGTAAATCACGTGCAAGATTTAGCAAATCGAGGGAACGAAATAGTAAATTGCGTGCACGATTTAGCAAATTGAGGGAACAAAATAGTAAATCACGTGCAAGATTTAGCAAATCGAGGGAACGAAATAGCAAATCTCGTGCAAGATTTAGCAAATCGAGGGAATAAAATAGTAAATCGCGTGCACGATTTAGCAAATTGAGGGAACAAAATAGTAAATCACGTGCAAGATTTAGCAAATCGAGGGAACGAAATAGTAAATTGCGTGCACGATTTAGCAAATTGAGGGAACAAAATAGTAAATCACGTGCAAGATTTAGCAAATCGAGGGAACGAAATAGCAAATCTCGTGCAAGATTTAGCAAATCGAGGGAATAAAATAGTAAATCACGTGCAAGATTTAGCAAATCGAGGGAACAAAATAGTAAATCGCGTGCACGATTTAGCAAATTGAGGGAACAAAATAGTAAATTTCGTGCAAGATTTAGCAAATCGAGGGAACGAAATAGTAAATTGCGTGCACGATTTAGCAAATCGAGGGAACAAAATAGTAAATCGCGTGCACGATTTAGCAAATTGAGGGAACAAAATAGTAAATTTCGTGCAAGATTTAGCAAATCGAGGGAACGAAATGGTAAATTACGCGCACGATTTAGCAAATCGAGGGAACGAAATGGTAAATTACGCGCACGATTTAGCAAATCGAGGGAACAAAATAGTAAATTTCGTGCAAGATTTAGCAAATCGAGGGAACGAAATAGTAAATTGTGTGCAAGATTTAGCAAATCGAGGGAACGAAATGGTAAATTACGCGCACGATTTAGCAAATCGAGGGAACAAAATAGTAAATCGCGTGCACGATTTAGCAAATTGAGGGAACAAAATAGTAAATTTCGTGCAAGATTTAGCAAATCGAGGGAACGAAATAGTAAATTGCGTGCACGATTTAGCAAATCGAGGGAACAAAATAGTAAATCGCGTGCACGATTTAGCAAATTGAGGGAACAAAATAGTAAATTTCGTGCAAGATTTAGCAAATCGAGGGAACGAAATAGTAAATTGTGTGCAAGATTTAGCAAATCGAGGGAACGAAATGGTAAATTACGCGCACGATTTAGCAAATCGAGGGAACGAAATGGTAAATTACGCGCACGATTTAGCAAATCGAGGGAACAAAATAGTAAATTTCGTGCAAGATTTAGCAAATCGAGGGAACGAAATAGTAAATTGTGTGCAAGATTTAGCAAATCGAGGGAACGAAATGGTAAATTACGCGCACGATTTAGCAAATCGAGGGAACAAAATAGTAAATCGCGTGCACGATTTAGCAAATTGAGGGAACGAAATAGTAAATTTCGTGCAAGATTTAGCAAATCGAGGGAACGAAATAGTAAATTGTGTGCAAGATTTAGCAAATCGAGGGAACAAAATAGTAAATCGCGTGCAAGATTTAGCAAATCGAGGGAATAAAATAGTAAATCACGTGCAAGATTTAGCAAATCGAGGGAACAAAATAGTAAATCGCGTGCACGATTTAGCAAATTGAGGGAACAAAATAGTAAATTTCGTGCAAGATTTAGCAAATCGAGGGAACGAAATGGTAAATTACGTGCACGATTTAGCAAATCGAGGGAACAAAATAGTAAATCGCGTGCAAGATTTAGCAAATCGAGGGAACGAAATAGCAAATCTCGTGCAAGATTTAGCAAATCGAGGGAATAAAATAGTAAATCACGTGCAAGATTTAGCAAATCGAGGGAACAAAATAGTAAATCGCGTGCACGATTTAGCAAATTGAGGGAACAAAATAGTAAATTTCGTGCAAGATTTAGCAAATCGAGGGAACGAAATAGTAAATTGCGTGCACGATTTAGCAAATCGAGGGAACAAAATAGTAAATCGCGTGCACGATTTAGCAAATTGAGGGAACAAAATAGTAAATTTCGTGCAAGATTTAGCAAATCGAGGGAACGAAATAGTAAATTGTGTGCAAGATTTAGCAAATCGAGGGAACTAAATGGTAAATTACGCGCACGATTTAGCAAATCGAGGGAACAAAATAGTAAATTTCGTGCAAAATTTAGCAAATCGAGGGAACGAAATAGTAAATTGTGTGCAAGATTTAGCAAATCGAGGGAACGAAATGGTAAATTACGCGCACGATTTAGCAAATTGAGGGAACAAAATAGTAAATTTCGTGCAAGATTTAGCAAATCGAGGGAACGAAATAGTAAATTGTGTGCAAGATTTAGCAAATCGAGGGAACGAAATAGTAAATCGCGTGCACGATTTAGCAAATCGAGGGAACGAAATGGTAAATTTCGTGCAAGATTTAGCAAATCGAGGGAATAAAATAGTAAATCACGTGCAAGATTTAGCAAATCGAGGGAACAAAATAGTAAATCACGTGCAAGATTTAGCAAATCGAGGGAATAAAATAGTAAATCACGTGCAAGATTTAGCAAATCGAGGGAATAAAATAGTAAATCACGTGCAAGATTTAGCAAATCGAGGGAACGAAATAGTAAATTGTGTGCAAGATTTAGCAAATCGAGGGAATAAAATAGTAAATCACGTGCAAGATTTAGCAAATCGAGGGAACAAATAGTAAATCACGTGCAAGATTTAGCAAATCGAGGGAATAAAATAGTAAATCACGTGCAAGATTTAGCAAATCGAGGGAATAAAATAGTAAATCACGTGCAAGATTTAGCAAATCGAGGGAACGAAATAGTAAATTGTGTGCAAGATTTAGCAAATCGAGGGAATAAAATAGTAAATCACGTGCAAGATTTAGCAAATCGAGGGAACAAAATAGTAAATCACGTGCAAGATTTAGCAAATCGAGGGAATAAAATAGTAAATCACGTGCAAGATTTAGCAAATCGAGGGAATAAAATAGTAAATCACGTGCAAGATTTAGCAAATCGAGGGAACGAAATAGTAAATTGTGTGCAAGATTTAGCAAATCGAGGGAATAAAATAGTAAATCACGTGCAAGATTTAGCAAATCGAGGGAACAAAATAGTAAATCACGTGCAAGATTTAGCAAATCGAGGGAATAAAATAGTAAATCACGTGCAAGATTTAGCAAATCGAGGGAATAAAATAGTAAATCACGTGCAAGATTTAGCAAATCGAGGGAACGAAATAGTAAATTGTGTGCAAGATTTAGCAAATCGAGGGAATAAAATAGTAAATCACGTGCAAGATTTAGCAAATCGAGGGAACGAAATGGTAAATTACGCGCACGATTTAGCAAATCGAGGGAACAAAATAGTAAATCGCATGCACGATTTAGCAAATCGAGGGAACGAAATGGTAAATTACGCGCACGATTTAGCAAATCGAGGGAACGAAATAGTAAATTGTGTGCAAGATTTAGCAAATCGAGGGAACAAAATAGTAAATTTCGTGCAAGATTTAGCAAATCGAGGGAACGAAATAGTAAACTGTGTGCAAGATTTAGCAAATCGAGGGAACAAAATAGTAAATCGCGTGCACGATTTAGCAAATCGAGGGAACAAAATAGTAAATCGCGTGCACGATTTAGCAAATTGAGGGAACGAAATAGTAAATTGTGCTCAATATTTAGCAAATTGAGGGAACGAAATAGTAAATTGTGCTCAAGATTTAACAAATCGAGGGAACAAAATAGTAAATTGTGTGCAAGATTTAGCAAATCGAGGGAATGAAATGGTAAATTACGCGCACGATTTAGCAAATCGAGGGAACGAAATAGTAAATTTCATGCAAGATTTAGCAAATCGAGGGAACAAAATAGTAAATCGCGTGCACGATTTAGCAAATCAAGGGAACAAAATAGTAAATCGCGTGCACGATTTAGCAAATTGAGGGAACGAAATAGTAAATTGTGCTCAATATTTAGCAAATTGAGGGAACGAAATAGTAAATTGTGCTCAAGATTTAACAAATCAAGGGAACGAAATAGTAAATCGCATGCAAGATTTAGCAAATTGAGGGAACGAAATAGTAAATTGTGCTCAATATTTAGCAAATTGAGGGAACGAAATAGTAAATTGTGCTCAAGATTTAACAAATCAAGGGAACGAAATAGTAAATCGCATGCAAGATTTAGCAAATCGAGGTAGCAAAATAGTAAATTGTGCGCAATATTAAGCAAATCGAGTGAACAAAATAGTAAATTGTGTGCACAGTTTACTTTTTTTATTGTGTGTCATATGCGGGGATCCCTACTAATGTTAGCGTCTTCTCAGCCTCAACGGTAATCATACTGCTGTTCTCCGCTAATGCAGCTTTTAATAAACAAATTAATTACTTTATAATGATATGAAAACACATATGGTAGTGTACTGTGTATATATACGTGTCAAAACAAATTGGTTATAGAGGCCGCTCTCGCACTGTATAATGACAGCGCACCTTTCTCAGCTGCTCCAGCAACGGACGCAACCCGGAAAACTAGTGTATAGATTTTTGCTGATAACCGATTTTTCAGCTATTGTCAAGGTATTCTTATTAGTACCCGAAGATAAATTTGTTTTGCAGACAGGAGATTCAGCAATCCATCTTTAAAACAATCCATAAGACATCAAAACTATAAAATATTAAAACTTAAAAAAGTCATAACAATGTGCTTCTACACACAGCCTCGACGCCTGCCTAAAATACATAAAGGAACCATGCATAGCAAAGAGTGTCATCTCCTGCTTATTTAATTTAATAGTTCTATTGCTGCAGGTACAAAAGTATTTCTATATCATCTAAACCGAGGTACATCATGTTTTGTGTACCGTTACACTCATACCCTAAACCAGTATATGTGGTAAGAGCATTGCTATCACCACTAACCCATACCCACCATGGTAATATTAATATGATGTTATTAATCATTTATGAGTTGTGTGAGTTTCTGAAAGTGTCTTTTAATAAATCTCACATTAAAATTAATAAATAGTTAATTAGCCCATACATAATTAATAACCCATTCAAAATGTCTTGGGGTTGAAGATCAGTGTAAACATTTCTAATAACAGCTTAACTAGTAAATGCCACATTTACTTTAAACTGTTGAGCCTGTAGAGAAAACGAGTAAATATTTAATGAAATACTGATGACAACAGAGAATCACTGCGCTCAAAACATTTTATGAAATGAATATGTTATAAAATAAAATAAAATCATCTTAGAGATTTTAGAGAGAAAATACACTATCATCTACATAGGAAAATAATATCTTAATTTTTAAAAGAAAATATAGGTTGAAAATTCTTTCATTTGCCACTTTTTTCATATCCAGATTAAAAAAAAACAAACATTTAATGCTTTTCTTTTACATTCCACACTAAACAAGTGTTCAATCTGTTAATAATGATGTTAATAAAGATGATGTTAATTAAATCAGTAGTAAGTCATGGTGCCTTTTCCTGAGACTGACCCTTAATCTCACATCATTAGTAATGAAATGATGAAATTATAAGCGTTAAAGGGATTGTTCACCCAAAAATCATCATTTACTTGCCATTCAAACCTCTATGACTTTCTTCTGTGGAACTTAAAAGAAGATACTTGGAAGAACGCTGGGAACCAAACAGTTTTGGTGACCATTGACTTCCATTGTTTGGACACACACATTTCTCAAAATCTTCTGTGTTCCACAAGAGGGCGAGTAAATGAAGACAGGATGATGATTTTTGGTGAACTATCCCTTTATCTAGACATTATGTATGTTAACTAACATTAATTCACGCTATATATCCAGCCCGAGTCCAGTAAGTGTTACTGTAGGTGTGCAGTCAGGGCCAAACACACACTTCACTGTCCCTCTTTCAGGGATGATAAAGCGTACCTGAGAATGAAGACAATCTGTTAATTTCAAGCCCTGATCGGCGCATGCTGTGTGTGTGTGTGTGTGTGTGTAGTGGCGGTGCCGTTGTTCAGTGTGTGTTCTGCTGCTGTTGATTGGCTCTCTCTGGGTGTTGTGTGCTGCTCAATGCAGATGCTTCACTCCCACATGCAGGGAAACACCTCTCCTCTAGATAATAATTAGCATTCATGCACCAGCTGACCTTCACAATGATTCATCCATATGCAGTAAACATGGAGAAATTTGTGCTGCTAAAAGCACATTTCTATCATACGGGAGCTGGTGCTATTAAAATGTTAGTTTGTTGTGCCGTATGCTCTAAAAGTCCCCATGAAAATGGTCATTATAACGCTATAAATCATAACAGGAATTATAATCAGGCACTAAAAATACTACCCATTAAAAGTACCAATGGGATCACTCGTGGTCCTAAAGAAGACCCGATTCCTGAGAGGACTTGATGTTTTCACAAAACCGGAACATCAGCCAGATCATGGAGTGAGTGGCAAAAGAGCCGACTCCCTGACTGGATTTAATAGGAGAAACTGCGAAAACGCGCGTAAAACTAGTGATTATCAGTTTAAACTAAAGTTTGGACTCGGTATAGTGTTCCTTACAACTTACCAAAGATCCAGTGATCCATGCATACTGACATGCAGCAGGAATCCTGTTTCCTGACATTTATATGTGCCTGATTTTGACGCCGGGAAAATGCATAAAACAAATTTTCCTGTGGTATGCTTTATATAATTACAAAATTATTTAGGTCTAAATTTGGGTATGCACTTATTTCACTTATATATCGTCCAGCCCTAAAACTTGAATAGTTTTTGTCAGTGTTTATTTAAAAACACCCAATTATGCAGAATATAAGATGGTAAATATTTAATTGAGGCTTTCGCAATACAATATATAACAATACAATACTGAATATAGGGTATGATTTTACCTCAAAATTCAACATAATGACACAAAATCAATTGATATACCTCAGATTTCATCAGATTATACCTCAGATTTGTCATGTGTACACCCTCTATTAGGTGGATAGATCCTGCCTTCCTGTTTCAATAGGAAGTACACCGGTGCAGGAGAGAAAACTGTTCCATTTCATGGGGTCTTTAGAGATAACAAACAAACCCTATCTGTAATCGCAGACACACCCAGCGCCCCAGCATCGCTGATAGATCCGTCCCTGCATGCCTCCTTACAGGGAAGCTGCAGCGTATCAGAGGGAAGTGAGGCATCCAGCTCGTCCCTCACATGCACCTGTTGCACTTCTGACCCGTGAGCACCAGGGGGCGCCACTGTCCTGAGAATCAGCCTCACAAACGCTGATCTGCTGTGATACGCTGCAGCTTTCCTTGCGATCAGGGCTTCTGTGAGCATCTTCATGCCATGCTTTCATTGGTGTGTGTGTTTGCTGTGAAGCGAGAGGCAGTGGCGTGTCCCATTTGTGTTTGGCCATCTCCTGTCGTGAGGCCGTGTTGAGTATGCTCGGTGTGTTCAGTCAGTACAGCAGCGCATGTTTATCATGTGCAGACTGTCTGTAACTGTCTCTGGGTTGCTTATTTTGTTGTACTAAGACAAATTTGGTCAGATATTAAGAATTAAAGCACAGATTAGATGATGTACAAACTGAAACAGAGAGTGCAAAAGCTACAAACTCCAGAGAAGCTCACTTTGAGCCGTGCTTTACTCCGTCCACCTGCAATTCATAGTTTTGTCACACCTTTATTTGCCTACCTGGAGGGCAAAACAAGACTTTCCTCCATTGACTGCCACCCATTTTTAACAGGTTTCCAATAAGTACTAATGTAGTAAAACAGTGATATTAAAAGATCAAATTCAGTACACGCCTTATTTATAATGCACACTATATACAGATGAGCAGATAAACCCTGAATATGAATGCAACACATATTTTTTGTGAAAACGTGTGTTGCGTTCATATTCTGGACTCATCTGCTCGTCTGAATCATCAATAAGGTGTACACTGAATTTGATCTTTTAATATATCACTTATAATATCACTTTATTTGTTTTTCACTTTAAGCATTTTGGAAAGTCCTGCTGTTTTTAGTGATTGAAATACTGCAGCAGGGGCTGTATGTGGATGCATTTTATATGCATTTTGTTTGCATATTTTTGTTTTTCTTCTTTTGAAATGGAAAATTGACAGGCCTGTGCTGCAGTTTAATAGATGTTTTGCCCTCCAGTCACGTGACTGAAAACTATGAATAGGCAGAGTGACTATAATACTCTGAGAAATCAAAATGTGTTTGATCATGAGAACATACAGTAGGTTGCAGAACTCTACACTTCCTCCTCATTTATTCAAACTAAACTACAAAAATGGCGCATTCATTTTATTTTATGGCTATTATTAAAGTGTTACTTAAAGCTTTTTTGGTTAAAAATGAACCAAAATCAATTTATGAGCAAGTACATAACCAGCCAGTGTTCAAAACTATCTCCGTACCTTAGCCCGATTCACAATGGTAAGATTGTAATAATGTTTAATAATAAAATCGGTACTGGTGGGTTTCCACAGGATATTCAAGCATGCAGCCGTCATTACGTCACATCTGTAAACATAAAGAGCGAGTTCCAGCTAGTAGGCTACAAACATGACAGCAAACATTAGATTCATCCGCACTGAGGAGCCATACAGATGCAGAACCCACGTAAAGATGATAATTCCGCAAATGACTGCAATTGCAGGTTTCAAACAGAGATGGCGACAAAGAGGCAAAACTTACGGACTGCAGCTTTAAATTCGTTTAAATTGGATTCAGGTCTTTTTTTGACCTTTCTAGTTTTATTTTCTTTGCAGTGTTTAAGTAGTTATAATTTTCATCCCTTAACATGGCACTAGAAATTGTTCCGTATGCGTGTTATAGCATTTAATATAATAGTTTGCAGTGCTTCCCACAGGTTTGAAATATACTTGCGATGGTAGCCGGGCGAAAAATCCTCCTATTACCCACGGCACAAAAATGGTCTACTACATGTGACAAACAAATAATGTGTGATTTTTAACAGTATTTTTATTTATTGAAATTAATTTTAATTACATAGCATATTACATTTAATTACATACTAATATTATGCATTGTAAATTATGCAAAATTACAGCATTTAAATGGTTCACCTTTTCCTATGTTCTCCTTGCTGTCATATAGTGTCTCTCTCAGTGAATGGGACACAGATTTTACTAGTAAAATTTATAAAATGAATAATATATGTGGCAAATAATGTTCTTAGTCTTTTCTTCCTGTGGGAGAGACTACAATAATTTACTATGAATTAAATGGAAATCAAATTAAATACAATTTATGTATAACCAAAATACCAATAATGCCCAAAAGAAAAAACTTAGCATGTGACTTTTAATTATAAACAAGCCCGAAATACACCGGGACTCTTATTTTGAAATGTCTGTACTATTGCAGGCTGATCCTTCAGATTCTTACAATTGTCTAAAACATTTTATATAAAGGCCATAAAGTAGACTTTGTAATAATTCATCAACTTGAGTTCATTAGCAATCGCTTGGCATAAATCTGCACTTTTCATTGATTGAGAATCACTTTGAAGCAGTCTGAAGCGCTGTTGCATGAGCCTGTAGAACGCGCAACAGCGCCACCCTGTGACTTTGCAAAATGCAGCGCTTGTGGGAACGTTAGCGGGAGTAAACAGTTCTGACGCACACATAATGAGCAGGTAGGAGACGACTAGTTTATCGATCGCAGATGGTTTCATTATCTTGCGCGGATATAAAAGTATAAGAGGATAAAAATAATAAAAGCAAAAATGTGTCTCCAAATATACTTGGGCGGCCGTTATTATACCTCCACCCAAGTAAAGTCTATGTGTGGGAAGCACTGGTATATTTAAGAGATTTGATGTCATCTTAATGACACATGTCCCAAACGTCATGTGCAAAAACGAACAGTGGTTGGTTGTTGTACATGTCACTCAGACGGCCCCTTCTGTTTGATTGGGCAGGTTTTTAATGACACAATCCAGTCTAAATCTTGAGAAATCAAAAAATGAGACCATCCTGCTGACAGTATGAAAACTGAGGTCATTTTAGCTTTAACTTCATCGTTTTCATACTAATTTATGACTTCGCTCACATTTTCATTCGTTTTCAATGTCGTTTTCAATAGCCTTGGTCAGAGCGTCAGAAACCCAAATGTATCAGCACACGCCTGACCGCGTTCATGCGTCAGCGACGCCTATTCAGCGGTCCTCATGCTAATTGTGTTGAAGTGATGAGGAGGAAGTCTGATTAATGCTGGTTCATAAACGCCAGAAAATTATACTTTTAGGCCTACTAGTACACTAAAGTACTTATACTAAGTGCTCCAGTGAGTGTGTAATAAACTGAAGAGTAACAAATGTGCATGTGTGACAAACATTAGCTATGTTTCCATCCAAAATTGTTGCAAATTTAACTTGTGCGCAAAATTGGAATATCGCATAAAACATTTGCAAATAAAGCAGCGAGTCGAAGAGAAGGAAATTGTCACTTTTTGATAAACTAAATATCATTAAGAAAAATAGGAAAAGCTACTGTATATAATAAATTACTTGCGTCTCAGAGCACGCAGATGAAACGCAATAAACGCGTTACTTGCTTTCGGAGCCTGTGCAGTCGTGTAAGAGAGAATTATACCGAACCACTTTGATGACAGACTTTGGCTCAGGCATTACAGAATGACCTAAACAGCATTTCAGATGCTGTGCGAAGAGATCTGTTCGCTGGTTGGTCCAGTTATGCCGTCCCATCATGCAAAGTTACATGATGTTTATTTTTTTTTATGTGCATCATGAAATTAATTCTTTAAAAGTGTTTCCATTGTAGGTTATGCACATGTTTTGTTATCGGATAAAAAATACGTTTTTAATGCGCATTTTTAGAATTTATGCACATCTTGGCGTTTCCATCCAGCATTTTTTATATGCGATATCCCAAAATGCACATAAAAATTGGTGGATGGAAACATAGCTATTGAAGCTCATGAAAGAGCCGCTCTAGGACTCCAGATGAGCTGGTAAAGTGTCGTTCAGGCCATGTATGAAGTGTTTCCACAGGCCTGGTTACTGGTGTGTTTGCAGTGGTTCTGGTCTGTGTAAGAGTGCGCTTCTGTCCACTGTTCTGCCCTCTTGCAGCATAAGCAGAGATGTCCGGTTCTGGAGGACCAGCTGGTGGATCTGGTGGTGTACGCCATGGAGCGGTCCGAGACGGAGGAGCAGTTCGACGACGGCGGCACCAGTCAGCTCCTGTGGCAGCACCTCTCCAGCCAACTCATCTTCTTCGTTCTGTTCCAGTTCGCCAGCTTCCCTCACATGGTGCTGTCGCTCCATCAGAAGGTGCAGCGGTGGGGAGGGAAAAACGCTCACATGGGTCCATGTCCCAAATGGTGCCTCCTCTTCAAGGCTTCAAGGAGTAGTACCACTTAGACTTAGTCACTAGCACTTTGTTTCTGAATATAAAATCTCAACACAATGTAAAGTGCTTCCCTGGCCCTTGTTTGGGATCGATAGACGGTTTTAAGACTTAAAATATTGCACACAAGTCATATAAACTAGTTGTATAATATTTGCATGGAGCTTTTGGCCATTGTGGAGCTTGAGCTCCTGTTTACGATGTGCTTTCATTGTGTGGAAAAGGGATTTGCTAAACATCTTTTGTTTTCCACTGTAGAAAAAAATCATGCAGGTTTGTTCAAATTTTCATGAGGTTGATTACATTTTCATATCTGGGTGAACCATTGCTTTAAATATGTAATTTATTCTTACATGCATTGCAAAATGCTTTTTTTGATGCGAAAGAATAGTAGAGACAACAAACAATTGGGAGAATGGTGGGTGAGAAATGGCCCATGTCATGTGGTGTCAGAACACATCTGACAACACGTAGTCCAATTATAAAATTAAAACCCTGATATACTTCAAGCTAAATCAAAGCACGAACTGGTATGACATCATTTCAAACAAAATCAGATCAAAACGATGTTTGTTTCAAACATTTGCCCCAGCTGGTGATGTACCAGGTTGGTGTGCTTTCCTAAAGGGGTCATGAATTTTGATATATAAGAGTCATCGTACTATAAGAATATCCTGTAAGTTTTAGAACTGGAAACCTCCTTGTTAGTCCAATAAGAGCTTTTATTGACACCAGACCCAGAGAACGACTGATCCTGGAATGTGTCTATAGATAGTGAAACTCCGCCTCCGCTGAAGAAATCAACGCCTACTTCATCATTGCATCGTTAGCCCCGCCCACTGGTGTGTCAGTGAGATGAGGAGGAGAGAAGAGCGATACAGGACTAAAATAACATTACCTTTCAAAGGATCCTAATGCAGGAATATGGTTATTTATTTTCATCAATGTGAATGTCTCAGTTGAGCTTTATTTATTTGTATTCAGTTCATTTCACTGTGGATTCTTTGGTAAATCAATCGCATTTTAGTGCAAACAGACTTTTACGATATGAACTCGACAGTAATGCAACAACATGTCAGTAACTGTGTTCATTCTAATGCCTGATCTGATATTAATGATTCATGTACAGTCAGATGATCTTTGTCTGTGTGTCAGTAAATCAAACCAGTGACTAAACGCTCAACTTCACCTTGTTTCTCTTAGTAGGATGAAAATAATCTGTTATTTAAACAGCGATCAAAGAACGCTTCCTTTACAATCGCTGGAGCTGTCAATCAAACAGAGTTTATCAGTGACTGAGTTCTGGACTCGCACCAAAACTCCCGTTTTATTCAACAAATCTCTTATTTACATCGTGTTTGCATTGTTAGTTATGATGAAAGCATTCGTTAGTGTGCAGAATGACGAGATCACTGCTTTCATGAGCTCAACAACATGTCTGTGATCGACTACAATGTTCATCACTGCAACCTTTCATGCCACAATCTAAATATAATGCAGTACTTTTCACGATTCGTTAACCTTGAGAGCAGTAATAGTAAAAACATGCTAAAAGTTTTCGAGAGAGTAATACTCAGCTATTTCATATGCAAAGCTGTCAGCCAATCACAGCAGTGGGCGTTTACACTGAAGTCTCACAGCAGACACGCCCCTTAAAACAGAGCGTTCAAATCGGAGGGATAAAATCAGGGTAGAAAAAATGCCTTTTATTTCTAAATTATGACCATTTTTGATGTAAAAAGCATAGTAACATTATAAGTGCACTCCTGAAAACATTATAAAACAACGCAGTTCATGACCTCTTTAAGATGCTTTCTTAACTACTGTTTTGTCAGTTTGCTTGTGTGTTTTGTTACTGAGAGGAAAGAGTGTAGTACACAATTACACATTCATCAGCGTGGGCGACAACAGGGTGTTCGCTGACAGTTACGCTGCAAAGGTGTTTCGAACATCTTTAGCCCAAAGCAGAGAACGAAAAAGAAGCTGGCTGTCAGTTTATGGGGGCCTTTAGTGTTAGATCAAAGAAGTATATGTGAAATTTACATTTCACTCCATCCTTACATCCATCAACGAAACTCCCATCCATTGTATGAATGTTAGATCTCATGTACGGTTTAGACTGATTGAAAGTGCACCATTTGGGACAGAACCACACAAAAGCACACATGGGGAAGACCTTCTTCCTGTGTTTCATATATGTGTGTTCCTCTTCTTCTGAACAGCTGGCCGGTCGGGGTTTGATCAAGGGACGGGATCACCTGATGTGGGTGCTGCTGCAGTTCATCTCCGGCAGCATTCAGAAGAACGCTTTGGCTGACTTCCTGCCCGTCATGAAGCTGTTTGACCTGCTTTATCCTGAGAAAGAGGTGAATGGCTCTGCTGCTGCTGTTTCAGCAGGCGCTCATGAATTCATAATGTGACGGTCTAAACATGCTGTTGGATAAGGTCATCTGATCAAGGCTTCATTTACTCTTGTCCTGCTCTGCTAGCGGGTTACACCTCTATTATTCAGTCGGTCATTAGTAATCACTTAGCAGATGCTTTGACTCACAGTGTATTTAGTACAGGCTTCAGTGCTTGGCTCTGGGACACAGTGGGGACGTGTGCATGGAAGGGTTTGAACCCGCGACCCTATAGTCCAGATCGTTGCCCGCTAGGCTGTACAACCCCATTCACTGTGACGCCTGTTCACTGACTGATGCATATCACACACACAACTGGAAAGCACTTGTAAAAATCACAATGCCACTTTTACGAATGGTATTTCAACGCAAAATGTTGAAAGTCTTAAGCCTTGTTCAGACTGTCAGTCCAAATCTGATTTTTGTGCATATCCAATTAGAATCTGATCATATTTAGCAAGTGTGAACGTCAAAAAATAACATGATTTTTACAAATCCGTTTCCAGCTACAGTCATATGTGGTTTTAAATCCTTTTCAAATGACATTTCTGGAAATTTGTTTCATTCTGAATGCTCTGATTGGATTTAAAATAGCCTCTGATGGCAGACTCACATTTCTGCTGCTGCCTCATAAAATGCAGTAGTTTGTTGCGGTTGTTTTTTTTGGTGTAAGCATACCAACATGATTGCCATTAAGGCCCGTGCACACCAAGAACCATAACTATAGTGATAACTATATTTGCGTCCACACCAATGAGAGATAAGTCTTTTTATTCTAAGCTCACGCGCTGCGGTTTAAAAGTAGTGAAAATGGATGTAGATGACCTGCTGCTGCTTTACGTTACACGGGTTACTTTCTTCTTACTTAAAGGATAGATGTTCTCCAGTACAATTGGGAAATTATTTCTCAGACTCTTCAGTCTGTGTTTGTGGGGTACCACAGGGGTCAGTTCTGGGCCCATATTGTTTTCTTTGTACATGTTACCACTCGGCCTTATTTGTCAAAAATATAATGTTGCATATCACTGTTATGCAGATGACTGTATCTTCCTCTGAAGGCAGATGATGGCACTGCATTAAAGGAACACGACACTTTTTTTGAAAATAGGCTAATTTTCCAACTCTCCTAGAGTTAAACGGTTAAGTTTTACTCTGAAGGCAGATGAAGGCACTACGTTAAAGGTGCCCTAGAACTTCTTTTTACAAGATGTAATATAAGTCTAAGGTGTCCCCTGAATGTGTCTGTGAAGTTTCAGCTCCATAGATTTTTTTTTATTCATTTTTTTAACTGCCTATTTTGGGGCATCATTAACTATGCACCGATATATAGGTTGCTGGCCCTTTAATTCTCGTGCTCCCCCTCCCCCGGAGCTCACGCTTGCCTTGAACAGCATAAACACAGATTACACAGCTAATATTACCCTCAAAATGGATCTTTACAAGATGTTCGTCATGCATGCTGCATGCATGCGTCGGATCATGTGAGTATAGTATTTATTTGGATGTTTCCATTTGATTCTGAATGAGTTTGATAGTGCTCCGTGGCTAACGGGCTAAAGCTAACATTACACACTGTTGGAGAGATTTATAAAGAATGAAGTTGTGTTTATGAATTATACAGACTGCAAGTGTTTAAAAATGAAAATAGTGACCGCTCTTGTCTCCGTGAATACAGTAAGAAACGATGGTAACTTTAACCACATTTAACAGTACATTAGCAACATGCTAACGAAACATTTAGAAAGACAATTCATAAATATCACTAAAAATATCATGATATCATGGATCATGTCAGTTATTATTGCTCCATCTGCCATTTTTCTCTATTGTCCTTGCTTGCTTACCTAGTCTGATGATTCAGCTGTGCATAGATCCAGACATTAATACTGGCTGCCCTTGACTAATGCCTTGAACATGGGCTGGCATATGCAAATATTGGGGGCGTACAAATAAATGATCCCGATTGTTACGTAACAGTCGGTGTTATGTTGAGATTCGCCTGTTCTTCAGAGGTCTTTTAAACAAATGAGATTTATATAAGAAGGAGGAAGCAATGGAGTTTGAAACTCACTGTATGTCATTTCCATGTACTGAACTCTTGTTATTCAACTATGCCAAGATAAATTCAATATTTAATTCTAGGGCACCTTTAAATGTTCTGATAAAAATGTATTACAACTTAATGAATCTAAAACAGAATGCTTAATATGCCTGAAATAGATCTGTGCCTTGAATATTTAAATGAACTGTCATTACGTTCTGCTCAAACACGCCTCTTTTCTGCGTAAAATTAGGATCATTACAGTTTGAGCTTTATTCACAAAACTCTGCAATTTACATCACACTACTTCTGCCGCTTGAAAGCAGGTGGTAAATGAAGAGTTATATAAAAGGGGCGTTTGTGTGCACTTTCTAGTGATCATGAGAGCAATAAATGTTGATCGGGTTATCGAGAAGAGCGCAATAAGCGCCCATTTATCCAGATGTGTGGTGTAGTAAAAGCCACGTTCATCATGTTGAGATCCAAACTGTGAAGTGCAAATAGTGTTTAGCACACATTTTGTGTTTGTCCCATTGCCTGATCTGTATAATTCAGGCACTAAAGCAACGCAGGCAGCGAGTGCAAATAAACTGCACTTTCAGCTGATTCATATTTTTAGTAAATTCCCACCTGAATGTTTTAAAGCTACCATATAGTCAACAGACAGGCTACCACAGGAGAACATTATCAGCCATCTGTCATTAGTGCTGCCAATATTAGCTCGCTGAAATAGTCTTCTAGGCAGTTGGTGTGATGTTTGCACACAGTATCGGCTATTTAAACCATTAGAGTTGTTAGCTTTACGCTGATCCGTGTGCGAACCCCAGCAGGACAGCTGATGAAAGACAAGCTGCTGGCTCCGTCTGCTGGGCTGCTGTTTTCCAGCCATTTGCCCACAACATCTGTGAATGACAGATGTGCTGCGACTGCCCAGCAGACATTAGTTTAACTAAAGCATGTAACGAGCACAAGGCAATTAGATGCTTGGCCAGAGGAAAGCATTAAAGATTTCTCCATCAAACAAGATGAGGAGTCTGAGTGTACTGACAGACTTCAGATCCCTTCAAATCCTGCTGTTAGTTCCTGTGTAACGGCAGCTCACGAACCACTGAAGGACGTTCACGACCCCTTTGATGCGTATCGTACATGAAAAAGGCAAGAGGTTTGTTCTTTCAAAATGGAATGCAATTTGATCTTATTGTATGAGTGAACGAGTTGTTATCATTCCTTTCGGAAATAATGTTCTACCTAACTTCCCAGACTGATACATAAAGCACTTTCAAGGGGAGCCATTTGCTGGACTGAAAACGGAAATCATAGATAACTACCAAGCACGAGTCTAATCACTAATGCACATACTTGGGGAGCATGATTGTTAAAAGTATCATGTTATTCCTGTTGCATTACTGATAATGAAAGTTTTTGATGCATCTTTACTTTGTGTATGGCACATAAAGAGAGAAGCCTCGTTAAAGATCTTCTGCATGAGCAACAGACTGACATTTATTATGTTATTTGCTGAAAATCTTCTCTTCTCCACACTCAAATAATCATGCAATGCTCCAGACTAACATTTGAGAGCAGTAGCACCACATCTACAGATGGTGGCGCCAGCACCTGATTTGGTAGCACTGGGGGGATTTTTAATTATAAACTTAATTAAATCATAAAATTACCATTATTTTGCATTTATAAGTGCAGTTACTATAATATTACATGTTTGTTTATTGGAAATTTGACTAAAGCACTGAGCTTGAATTGAGATGCAGATGAAATTAACTTTTATTAACAACAGTAACGTGCAAAAACCTCATTTTTATAATGTAGATGTAAATATTCTACTCTTATTGTATCATTCTTCTTCTATATTATAATACTGGCTGCTTCAGTGAATATAAAATAATGCTTTGTGTATAATTCAGTCACAATGTGTAGAAAAGTTTTTGTTTTTCATGAGACTTTGTGACTTCCTACTTTTTTCCAAATGTTAGCGAATATGTCAATCAGTGTTTGTTTGCCACAAAGTTTTAGTTTTTCTACATCTTTAAACTTTTAGTTTTACAAATCGTCACATTAAAAATAACATTAAAATTGGATCAAGTGCTGGAAAAAGTGCGAAGCACTTGAATGTCACTGTCAAAAGGTTGTACGAACCCTAAAATGAAAAATGTAAAAACATTCGACTCTTTATGCCACAATACCATGGATACAGTTAGTGTTACAACATTAAAGGTGCCCAAGAATGCTTTTTCACAAGATGTAATATACGTCTAAGGTGTCTCCTGAACGTGTCTGTGAAGTTTCAGCTCAAAATACCCCATAGATTTTTTTTTATTCATTTTTTTAACTGCCTATTTTGGGGCATCATTAACAATGCACTGATTTACACTCGGCGCCGCCCCCTTAAATCGTGTGCTCCCTGCCACATGAGCTGTCGACTATATTACAGCGCATTTACAAAGTTCACACAGCTAATATAACCCTCAAATGGATCTTTACAAGATGTTCGTCATGCATGCTGTGTGCATGCTTAGAATTATGTGAGTAAAGTATTTATTTGGATGTTAAAGTTTTATTCTGAGTGAATTTGAGGCTGTGCTCCGTGGCTAACGGCTAATGCTACACTGTTGGAGAGATTTATAAAGAATGAAGTTGTGTTTATGAATTATACAGACTGCAAGTGTGTAAAAATGAAAATAGCGACGGCTCTTGTCTCCGTGAATACAGTAATAAACGATGGTAACTTTAACCACATTTAACAGTACATTAGCAACATGCTAACGAAACATTTAGAAAGACAATTTACAAATATCACTAAAAATATCATGATATCATGGATCATGTCAGTTATTATTGCTCCATCTGCCATTTTTCGCTATTGTTCTTGCTTGCTTACCTAGTCTGATGATTCAGCTGTGCACAGATCCAGACGTTAATACTGGCTGCCCTTGTGTAATGCCTTGAACATGAGCTGGCATATGCAAATATTGGGGGCGTACATATTAATGATCCTGACTGTTACGTAACAGTCGGTGTTATGTTGAGATTCGCCTGTTCTTCGGAGGTCTTTTAAACAAATGAGATTTATATAAGAAGGAGGAAGCAATGGAGTTTGAGACTCACTGTATGTCATTTCCATGTACTGAACTCTTGTTATTCAACTATGCCGAGGTAAATTCAATTTTTGAATCTAGGGCACCTTTAAATCCATGGTGAATGGTGGTGATTTGTGGATTGAAAAGCCTTCTGTATCTTCGTTCATGGCACAATGTCTCTCCTGCTTTCCACATCAGCACTGTTTCATCTGATATGGTTTATAACTGAGAAATCTGTGCTGAATTTGAATGCTTCTCACTAGATATCACAGCAATGTTGTTAGTTCTGTGGTGAATTCAAACGCTTTCTAACTGGATCTCCCAGTGTCACGTGATCGAGATTGGCGGGCGAGTAAACCGGTTCTGAGCTCACGCTGCGCTGTCTATTATTGCTGCGAGCTGATAAACGCTGTGCAGCTCAAACGAGTAGCACGGCTTCGTTTCGCTTTTGTTTGCTGTTTCTCATATGCAACATAAAAAGCAGCTCTTTTCAGTTGGGTAACGTGGTGGCGGCACCAGTGTGACCTCTAACAAAATTAAGTCACACCGGCAGGTCGCAGTCTTGAGCCCTGGATGCATACAAAAACTTCTGTCGTTGTTTTTAGAATGAAGAGAAGAAAGAGTTTGTGTAGATACTTCACTTGCCCTTGCATGCATCTTGGCAGCATTTTAAAATGGCTTTATTTTTGTGTGCAGTGCATTCCAGTGCCGGACATCAATAAGCCCCAGTCCACTCACGCCTTCGCAATGACCTGCATTTGGATTCACCTGAACCGCAAAGCTCAGAACGAACTCCAGATCCCCATCCCACACTCGCTCAAGCTGCACCATGAGTAAGACGCTCACATCCACACACACACGCTCCACATGGACTGACTGTCCAACCACACACCTGCTTCATCTTTCTCTCCGTGTTCAGGTTTCTTCAGCAGAGTCTGCGCAATAAGAGTCTACCCATGACCGACTATAAGATCGCTCTGCTGTGTAATGCCTACTCCACGAACTCAGAGTGCTTCACGCTGCCCATGGGCGTCCTGGTGGAGACCATCTACGGTAACGGCAGCATGCGCATCACTCTGCCCGGCACCAACTGCATGGCGTCCGGCTCGGTCACGCCTTTACCCATGAACCTGCTGGACTCCCTCACTGTCCATGCCAAGATGAGGTGAGAGGAGTTTATTTTCTGAATCCCATAGGTAAATGCATGTGTAATGTGTTGTAGTTAAGTGCCACACTCTCTTCTGTTCTTCCCATCAGCTTGATCCACAGCATTGCAACCCGTGTCATTAAACTGGCCCACGCCAAGTCTAGTCTTGCCCTGGCGCCCGCCTTAGTGGAGACGTACAGCCGACTGCTGGTGTACATGGAGATCGAGTCCCTCGGCATTAAGGGCTTCATCAGTGAGTCTGACGTCACTGCTGTTTTTGATTTTCTGTCCTTGTCTGTGGATGTGACTGTGTGTTTCTCCGACCCTCCACTAGGTCAGCTTCTGCCGAACGTGTTCAAGTCGCACGCGTGGGGGATTCTGCACACGCTGCTGGAGATGTTCAGTTATCGCATGCACCACATTCAGCCTCATTACCGCGTGCAGCTCCTGTCACACCTTCATTCGCTCGCCGCTGTTCCACAGACCAATCAGAACCAGCTGCACCTCTGGTTAGACTCCGCCCACACTAACACAAACACTACTTCGAGTTAAAGGGGTAGTTCACCCAAAAATTATAATCTGTCCTCATTTACTCACCCTCAAGTTGTTCCAAGTCTTTCTTTCTTCTGTTGAACACAAAAGAAGATATTTTGAACAATAAAGAGTTGATTACTTCCATATCAGGAAAAAATCCCTTTAATGAATGAAACACTGTTGAATGAGAAGAGTGGACAATAGTTATGACAGAGTACTTATGGTGACTAACATGTGCGTCGGTCCGTCTCACGGTGTGTTTGTGTGTTTGAGCAGCGTCGAGAGCACCGCTCTGAGGCTGATCACGGCTCTGGGGAGTTCAGAGGTTCAGCCGCAGTTCACGCGCTTCCTCAACGACCCTAAAACTGTGCTGTCCGCCGAGTCCGAGGAGCTGAACAGAGCGCTGATCCTCACGCTGGCTCGAGCCACACACGTCACAGGTATTTCAGACCTGTAAATCACTGTATTCATGATACATTTACATCATTGATTATTCGGTGAATAGTCTCAGTGATTCGTTTTCTGTCACTTAGCAGTTGATGTGCAGGAGTCATTCTATAATTTAGGGTACATTTCATGTCCAGTGATAATTATTTGTATATACACTACTGTTCAAAAGTTTGGGGTCAGTAAGATTTTTTAATGTTTTAAAAGGAGTATCTTCTGCTCACCAAGTCTGCATTTATTTGATTAAAAATACAAACAAAAACAGTAATATTGTGAAATATTATTCCAATGTAAAACAGCTGTTTTCTATGTGAATATATAGTAAAGTGTAATTTATTCCTGTGATCAAAGCTGAATTTTCAGCATCATTACTCCAGTCTTCAGTGTCACATGATCCTTCAGAAATCAATCTAATATGATGATTTGATGCTCAAGAAACATTCATTATTATTATCAATGTTGAAAACGGTTGTGTACAAATTTTTTTCAAAATTCTTTGATGAATAGAAAGTTCAAAAGAACAGCATTTATTTAAAATAGAATATTTTCTAACATTATAATGGTCTTTACTGTAACTTGATCAGTTTAACTCATCCTTGATGAATAAAAGTATTGATTAATTTTATTTCTATCCCCCAAAAATAAAATTAAAATTCTTACTGACCCCAAACTTTTGAACGGTAGTGTTTAATGCTACAAAAGATTTAGATTTCAGACAAATGCTGTTCTTTTGAACTTTCTATTCATCATAGCATCATGAAATAAAAATGTAAATAACTGTTTTCAACATTGATAATAATAATGAATGTTTCTTGAGCAGCAAATCATCATATTAGAATGATTTCTGAAGGATCATGTGACACTGAAGACTGGAGTAATGATGCTGAAAATTCAGCTTTGCATCACAGGAATAAATTACATTTTACTATATATTCACATAGAAAACAGCTGATTTACATTGTAATAATATTTCACAATATTACTGTTTTTGTTTGTATTTTTAATCAAATAAATGCAGCCTTGGTGAGCAGAAGATACTTCTTTTAAAACATTAAAAAAATCTTACTGACCCCAAACTTTTGAACGGTAGTGTATATATTTTATTTTCTTCAGAAATATCATATTTTATCCATGAAGCAAATGCATAGTATAATCTCACAACATTTTATGCACTTTTTTTCAGTTTGCATGAAATTGCTTTTATGTCCCATAAATTACAGTTTTTCAAAATAATGAATACAAAATGTTAAAGTCAAGATTATCTATATTAAATTTATTTATTCAAAATAAATACTTTAGAAAAATGAATTGGGTTTGAATTAAAATTTCTTTCAAATAAAAAAAAATATTTCATTTTATTAATGTCATCACCTCCCTGAAAACTAAAAAATGGTTTATCCCAAAACCATGTGACCAACATGTGATGTAACTTTGTTCTGCGGCAGATATTTGATGGTAAATATCCTCTCAAGGAGTATATTAATTGCGCGTCAACTATTTTGGATACATTGTTATAGTTTGCAATATTTTTATGATTTTAATTCAAATTAATATTAAAATGTGTGGTTAACATGATCAAGAAAATAACCTGTCATTGAAATTATGAGGCAAAATGGTGAAATTGTCAACTATGTTTTGACTGATTTTTTCCATTTTAAATATCCAGACTGCTGCTTTTGATATTATTTCAGGGTATAGTTTACATCCACATGGACTGCAGTTTTGCATGACATTCTTAAAACTATCAAAATTATATTCAAGGTGGATTTATGATAAACATGTTCTTATCCTTAGTAACAGTTGACAAACTCACCAGAGAAAACATCTTTTTTTCAATCTAATATCAAAATTGTGTTTAGTGATAAAGCTTGGCAACTAGCAGACTGATAAAAATATATAAACTGAAACCAATAAAAAAAGCACATTGTTTTTATACTTTTTTTGCTGATGTGAAATGTACTCTAAATAGAATGACTCGCAGACATTTAGTTTCACAATAAATATTTAAATACAGAGCTATTTGTTTCCATTGTGCAGGCAGCATATTTAATACATTCTCAAAATGTGTTTATTCCTGAATAATGTGCTAACGCCTCTCATCTGTGCGCGGTGCAGATTTCTTCACAGGCTCGGACTCTATTCAGGGCACCTGGTGTAAGGACATCCTGCAGACCATCATGAACTTCACACCTCACAACTGGGCCTCTCACACACTCAGCTGTTTCCCTGCTCCACTGCAGGTACTCACACAATCTCACACAAATGTTTCTTTATTTTAACTAATCAGTCTTGAACCCACAGTTTAACAGCTCATTCGCTGAATCTTCAGAGCTCTTACTTCATTGACTCACTCACCGAACACTTGAAATCAACTGACTGCTGTTTTGAGTGAACTTCAAGGTGAAATAAGCAATTTATGAGAAACACTGTTGATATTTAAAAACAACCCAAACAAACACAGCCCTCCCTTTATTGGTCCAGCATCACACAGCATCCTCTGGTATTGCAGGATTATAGTATTGAAAGTGGCTGCATTTTATTTTATACACAGTGTAATTTCTCATGATTTTAGGCTGACGTGTTCACTCATAGAAGCTGTTTGTCTGTACACTAGTGCAGTTCTAGTACATGTTTAGGATGACTGTGAAAGTTTTAAACACACTGGTTGACATCACTCTCTCTCTCTCAGGATGTCTACACTGGGGTAGATGAATTCTTCATCTTAAGTGTTTTGATGCTGTGTTTGTAATTAATGTCTGTAACGATAGGAAATGGAGTGCGTTTGGTCATCCACTTACCTCTAAGAGCTGAAGGATCTTCTGTTGTTTAAAATTCTGGATAAGGAACATTTCTCCATGAGGACTTAGTTTATGTTGGGACTACGGTATTACTGCTTTAATGCACTCATGTGGTACTTCTGCTGCATTCCATTAACCCTTGTGCATCAATTAAAAAAAGTTACACACAAAACTGTAATAAAAATTTGAAGCTTTGGAGCACAGACTCAAGTTTGGTCTCATTTTAAAGAAGACCCTCTTTAAAGAAGATTATTGTTGAAGTAAAAAAAAAAAAAAAAGTTTAGTTATAGAGGTTCAAGTTTATGAAAATGATTTATGAACATTATTTTATATAAAGTATATTTTTATGAAACACTTTGAACTCTAAAACTGCTAGAAAATCAATGCCATAAATCTATAGAAGTTGTGTTCCAAATCTGAGGTTGATATCTCAAAAAATGAGCTTTCAGTAAGATTTTGATGGGCGCAGTACCAAATTTTCCCCATTAGATGCCCGTGGTTGGATTTGTGATTTAATTTCTTGAGTTTTTCTCTCAAATATTACAAGCACACACACATATTTTTTTAAATACACACATATAAACCACACTCTGACACCCATACCAACACACCCACACAATTATAGCTGCAAAATCAATATGCAGAAGCAGAAAACAGTAAATGCTTTTTAGGCCAAACCTGAGAAAATGGCACCATCTGGTAAAACATAGTACAATAAAAATGTCATTTTTATTGGGTTTCAATGGGGGACATTTTTGTCCTTAAGGTCCTGAGAGGAACTGTTTTGTGTTACTAGTGTAAAATAGATTTTTTAAAGGAAATTAGGGTGAAATAGTAAAATTCCAATAAAAATACATGCCAAAATTATCCAAAAATGTCCATAAGATCGCACAAGGGTTAAACTCAAAGTCAAAATATCCAAGTTCCTGCTTGAAAAAGTTGTATGGATGCTGATAAAGTTATTGTTATAGTTATCTTTATACTCGGCCTGCCCTCTAACATTCGACTAAATGTTAGTCGACGAGAAGAGGATTAGTCAACCAAATCTTGATTAGTTGGGGAGTCGCAGAAAAAAACCTCCACAGGAATTTCTGAAGCCATGCAGTCCGTGACGAACAGATTGTTAACACGGCTGGTTCATGTGATAATTATGTTGGGAAGGAAATTCAGACGTTCAGACATGGTTATTAGGTGCATATCCCAGTGCTTGTGCTGAGTGTGGAAGCTAAATTAATACAGCGATATGTTTAACTCAAAGCATTTTCCATTGCCCACAGTATATATTTCAGTAATTAAATTAATATCATAAACATGCGACCAGTCGACTAATGGCTTAAATGAACAACTGCTCCGCCCTACTTTAAAGTTATAGTTCTTGGAGTGAATGGGCCTTTAATCAGATTAATAATAACTTCACTCTTCTCTTGTGCTCATCTTCCAGGCCTTCTTCAAGCAGAATAATGTTCCTCAGGAGAGCCGCTTTAACCTGAAGAAGAACGTGGAGGAGGAGTACAGGAAGTGGAAATCTATGACCAATGAGAATGACATCATCACACACTTCTCCATGCAGGGCTCGCCACCCCTCTTCCTGTGTCTGCTGTGGAAGATGCTTCTGGAGACGGACCACATCAACCAGATCGGATTCAGGTGCGACACACTCACCTCTTCTGACATATGTGATTTGTAGAGTACGCTTCATCTATCCATTTACATTTATGCATTTAGCAGACACTTTTATCCAAAGGGGGCGCATAAGCAAATCATCACTATTCGCAGTATACAGTGCCATGTTTATTACAGAGCTAGATTAGGAAACAAACAAGCTAGAGTGTGTTGTGGTGGAAAAGATGTGTGTTCAATTGCTTCTTAAAAGCAGTGATGGTCTCAGAGTTTCGGGTGGAGTTTGTTGGCTCTTTCCACCACAGAGGAACAGAGAAGGTGAAGGGTCTGGAAAGTGACTCATTCGGTGATTGTAGTTGTCGGGAAGAAACGTACACATGTGGGTGAGAATTGAGGTAGGAAGGTGAGCAACGAGCTTCTTCCCAGGTTAGTGACATCACAAACCTCAAAATTTACATAAACCCCGCCCCCGAGAACACACAACAAAGGGGGCGGGGCCATGTTGGGCTGCTTTAGAGAAGAGGAAGAGTTGTTGTAGTAGAGTGTTGTTGTCATGCCGTCATTTTACACCGGACTGCTTCACAAACGAGGGTCAATTCAACACAAAAGATGAACATGACGGCACATGCTAGTGGATGAGTTGAATCAACTCCACAGCAACTACATCAATTTATCCACTAACCATTCAGAAACGTCTAAAAGTTGTAACTTCTTCCTGAGTCTCTCCATCAGTGTCGACTCCGGTTTGAACAATGTAAGGCTGAACACTTTCGTCATTTTGGCTGCGTGAGATTCTCCAGCTTTGTTGTTGTTGAGCTGTTAAAGCTCCGCCCTCTTCTGGAAAGCAGAGCTCATTTGCATTTAAAGGGACACACACAAAAGCGCCGTGTTTTTGCTCACACCCAAATAGGGGCAAACATATTTAAGTATCTAAACTTCCATAAAGATTGTAAAACTCAAAGCGAGGCAAAAACTCAAAGGCACAAAAACATGCAACTCTGTTAGTGTGGAGCATTAAACCTGACCAAACAAATCTACAATAAACACAACTTATAAAACTAATGGTATTTAGTGTATCTTTGGCTGGTGTTTTTGTTCACGTATCATGTGACGGTAGTTTCAGATCACCCTTTACAAACACAACAAGAGTCCTGTGTCCACAGCGCTCATCTGTCTCTCTTTGAATGGCTGTTATTAATTTGTTGTGCATATTTTGAAGTGTGTGTGTGTGTGTGTGTGGTCTGCAGCTGCTCTGGGCTGTATAAAGCCTGCTTGTGCTGGACTGAATGCAGCGGTCCTGTGTGATCCACTTTATTCACCAGTCACGAGCGCTGCCTCATTACACCGTCACAGCAGAGGCCACAGATGTGTTAGAAGGGCTTTCTGACAGTTCTGCCTCTTTCTCAGAGCAATCGGAGTCTGCGGGATACACTAGCAGCGTGATATTTAAACCGCTGGACACATTCAGCTCAATGTTCAGACTGTCAGATGGCAGTAAACACAGACTCGGCATTCAAATGCTAGTTTCAGAAGAACGCTGGGCTGAGTGAATGCTTATGTAATCGCTCATTCGTATTCTCCTGGCGGTTTGTTCTGTCCCTTGAACCAATGTTCCCCTTGTGCTGTGTTGAAAATCCATTACTTAATTTGGTGTTTTGGGTCAAAAATGATGGTCCCTTTTAAATTGCTTGTAAATCTCTGGTTATCACCAAATATTAGATTCAATATTTTTGTCAACTTTGTCAAACCTGGGGCCAGTTGCATAAACTTAGCCACTATGTTAAGACTGTGTCTTAAAAACTAGTTTGATCAACTAGCAGTTAACCAATTGTTAATTAGTCTTACTTTTCCAATTCAAATTATACCAAAATACACTTTTAGGTAACTTACTTTAAAAAGTAATGACATATAGATTAGTTTTAAGACTAGTCTAAGCAGTTTATGGAATTGGCCATTGTTTGTGCTAATTGAAAGACAACGAGTTGACAAAAGCGATTGAATCCAATATTTGGTATTAACATAGCATAACGAGATAAGATAAGATTCACTAACATTTTTGGGGAAAAGAAAATCCTCTCTGGGTCAAAATGATGAAAACACAACATCAGGGTTAAGGCAGGATTTAGTTTTTTATGATCACTTTTCTCCCTCTTTCTGACCCTAAATTAAACCTATACTGTCCCTTTAAGACTGCTGTATGTAAATGACCTCGCTTATGATTCAGCGTCCCTGCTGAGTTGCTGAATGTTGAATAGATGTCATGTAATTTTGCTTGTCATGTTATAATGGCTTAAAAGTATAATAATCAAGGCATGTTGTGAGTTTTCCATGAAATCAACACAAAAACAAATAATATTTAATACTTTTCACCAGTGTAACAAAGCATAGTTATAACAATAATTACTAACATATTTTACTACAACATTGTAGTATATGTGGGGATTTCAGTGAACATGTACACTACCATTTAAAAGTTTTGGGTCTTTTTTCTGTTTGTTTTTTTGTTTGTTTTTTTTGTTTTTTGTTATTGAAAGAAATGTATACTTTTATTCAAAAATATGAACTGTTTTCAACATTGATAATAATCATAAATGTTTCTTGAGCAGCAAATCATCATATTAGAATGATTTCTGAAGGATCATGTGACACTGAAGACTGGAGTAATGATGCTGAAAATTCAGCTTTGATCACAGGAATAAATTACACTTTACTATATATTCACATAGAAAACAGCTGTTTTACATTGTAATAATATTTCACATTTTTACTGCATTTTTAATCCAATAAATGCAGCCTTTGTGAACAGAAGAGACATTTAAATAGGACTATATGAGTGATGAATCAATCACTGAAACTGATTCTTTGAAACTGTTTTATAGACCTTATGTAGCCCCGCCCCTTTTCAGCGCTGCGCTCGTTGTCTTTTGACTTCCGGCTTGTATTTCCACAGCGATCTTATGTATTTATGAATGAACTGCTCATTTTAAAATCCTCCCGTTCTACTGACATTTGTTTAGACACCCGCTTTAAACATTACAATGTTCATGATAACTTTTGTTAACTCTACAACACGTAAATCCACTTCACCAGCTAATTATTCTTCAACAGCGATGCCATAGAAATATACAGGGCTACCGCGAAAACGGAAGTTCAAAGACAATACTCTAAAGATGGCGGCGCGCATGTTTCTCTGGAAAATAAGGTCTATAGAGACTTTAAATAATGTTTTTTTTTTTTTTTCCCTGATATTTAAATTAGGCACAACTCTGTCTGAATGCTCACCTGTCGGTCTAATGATGCGCTCTTTAAGAAACTTAGTGGACAAATGAGAATCTCATTGAAGTCATTGCAATATTCACACAGTGTTGCTAAATTTAAAGGGGACCTATAATGTCTCTTTCACAAGATGTAATCAGTCTCTGGTGTCTCCAGAATGTGTCTGTGAAGTTTCAGCTCAAAATCCCCCACAGATCATTTATTATAGCTTGTCAAATTTGCCCCTATTTGGGAATGAGCAAAAACACGCCTTTTTGTGTGTGTCCCTTTAAATGCAAATGAGCTCCGCTTTCCAGAAGAGGGCGGAGCTTTAACAGCTCAACAACAACAAAGCTGGAGAATCTCACGCAGCCAAAATGAGGATTGTCAGTAACGGTGTTCAGCCTTACATTGTTCAAACCGGAGTCGACACTGATGGAGAGACTCAGGAAGAAGTTACAACTTTTAGACGTTTCTGAATGGTTAGTGGATAAATTGATGTAGTTGCTGTGGAGTTGATTCAACTCATCCACTAGCATGTGCCGTCATGTTCATCTTTTGTGTTGAATTGACCCTCGTTTGTGAAGCAGTCCGGCGTAAAATGACGGCATGACAACAACACTCTACTACAACAACTCTTCCTCTTCTCTAAAGCAGCCCAACATGGCCCCGCCCCCTTTGTTGTGTGTTCTCGGGGGCTTTATGTACATTTTATGTGGGTTTTTGTACATTTTAGGGTTAGTGATGTCACCAACCAGGAAGAAGCTCATTGTAGTCCCTACCAGCCGTTTGTTGTAGCGATTTCTGTAAAAGAAAATATCTCCCTTTGCATTGAACTTTGAGCGTCGTAACTTTGCAGATGTTGTTTATGATCAAACAGCAACATTACACACTAACTAATCATCGAACTCTTACTACAAAGCAGCAAAAAAGCCCCATTCTCCATCACTGTTGTTGGGTTTGGACTGGAGTTGGTGTGTTTTGTCAGGTTCAGCCTTGGCTCTTGTGTGTTTTCTGTGATCAGTGTCTCTGAAACGCTCTCACCCTACTGAAGTCGTCGCAGTGCTTCAGTTCTTCCTGTCTCCTGCGGTCTGATGTTCCTCCTCTCTGCTCTCTCTGAGGGAGATGCAGTCTGTTCTTGACAGTAGCTTTGCTGTGAGTTGCCTTGAAGCCGAGCACAGTGTGTCCTTACTTTTGCTCTGAGCTTTTGGGATGTGATAATAACATATTTTTCTGTCAAAGCTCTTTAATACAGACAGAAATTAGAATTTTCTAGCAGTGTGTGGAGTCTCAACTGATGCTTTTGCTGTTTCACATGGGTTTGGTCACATGGTCGTTGAGTGGATTAACCCTGTAGAGACAAATTCTGACAGTGATAATGCCTCACTAACATGTTCTGCTCCATGTTAATTGTTTTCTGACTTCCTGTCCTCAGGGTCCTGGAGCGCATCGGGGCGCGAGCGCTGGTGGCCCACGTGCGGACATTTGCCGACTTCCTGGTGTACGAGTTCTCTACGTCAGCAGGAGGGCAGCAGCTAAACAAGTGTATCGAGATTCTGAACGACATGGTGTGGAAGTACAACATCGTGACCCTGGACAGACTCATCCTCTGCCTGGTGAGCCCTGATCCTCCTCTTGTCCTATCCGAATCGACTAACGGCTTGGCACACGAACAACTCACTACATCGCTCTTACGTGACCCTGTAAATATTGGCTGCCAAATAACTCCGCATTGGGTCAGATTTAGTTATTCCAGTGAAGCTCAAGACGGATCATCTGAAATCATGATGGAGAGCCGGTTTAGTTCATGTTGCTCCAGTGCTGCTATCGTTAAAGCTAAACAGAGATGCACGAAATACTGACACACTGGAACTTTAATCAGTAATTATGCAAATCAATGGACTATATGCACGGAGCGTTCTGCATTAATATAAGCCAGCTTGAAAACTTCCGGTGAGATGTCATGTGCTGGTGTGTTGAGCATCAGTAGTGTAATACTTAGTTTATAATCAGAATATAGTCACTTAAATAGTCAGGCATAGCATTAATTTAGTTATTCAAACGTAAGACGGCATAAAAAATAAATAAATAAAGACGAGCCTCAGTGTTCCTCCTCGGCTAAATTCAATTCGACCATCAGTTTTCAAACTTTTATGTGAAAAAAAGCTTCAAAAATTAAATATTTATTGTGCACTTTAATTAGATTCATTGAATAAAATGTGTCTTATCACAAGTGTGCTGAAATCATTAGTGCTGCACTGACTGACAGCTGCTGTGATCGCTTTCTGTGTCATTCATTCACAAGAAAAGTTATTGTTTTTCATGAGATTTTTTTTAGTATTTCATACTTCACATTGACAAAATCTATTTTTAAACCTAGCTATTTTATGTTTAATATTTAGTAAAAACGATTAGAGGAAATGGCTGATGTATGCACAAATAAATGCTACTTTGCCGCCACCTGCTGGTTAAAGTGGTAATTATTGTCTTTTTTATTTTTAAATAAGTGTTTTCTATCAAATGTTGAATTTTCTACATTTTTAAACGTTCAGTTTTACAAATGGGGACGATCTAAGAAGGATGAACAAATAATGTTTGTGGTCATCACATTAAAAATAACATTTGAAGTGCTGGGAAAAAAATGCACGTATGTGCCTAATTACAGAAACAGCGTTTTTAAACGGTCCCATTAGCTTCGTCTTTATTGCAATCAATAAAACTGGTTTATTGGCAAATTAGGTAAATGCGATAACTGCATTAAAATATGAATACATCATTAAAAAGTCAACCATTGATGGTTTTGTGTCGATGTACAGCGACTACAGAATGAGCAGCTAACAGTTCACTGGAAATGCCCGAGCTGGCTTAACGACAAGCAGGAAGTAACCGTGCATATAGCCCATTGAAAGATGGTTGAAAGACCTAATCAGTGGACATTTATTTAACCATCTGTGTTTGTGCCACTGAGGTTTAAACCAGAGACGTTATTCAAATATTCGGTTTGTAAGATTGCCAAAGTGCTTTGATTACATGTAATCATGTTTATTTTTCCAGTGAATCCGCTGCGCTTCAGTGTTGTGTTTCATGTTTGACTCATGGATTTATTGGCCTGTTACCGCAGCATGGGAGAAAAGCTACATGTGAAACATTATCTGTGTGTCAGAAGCTAACAGAAGGCCAGCTAGACTGTAAACAGCCCGGAGATCGGCCTTCTCATCCACTAATCAATGAGCTTCCTGCTGCACTGTACACGGCCCATTTATCAGTCCTGATCGAGCCGTGACTTCACTGACACTGACACTCCCTGCAGCTCACAGCGACCTGCTGCGCCTTTGTGCTTTTCAGCCCGTCTGAAGATTTCACTGCACACAGATCCTGCATGTTTAGTGATCAGAAAATCACTTTTACTAATACACACACTGGAAAGCGTGAGAGCTCTACTGTCTCGACATGCTACACTAAACAAACACATGCCGTGGCACTGATCGTTGTGTGTGTTCATGCAGGCGATGAGGAGTCACGAGGGGAACGAGGCTCAGGTCTGCTACTTCATCATCCAGCTTCTCCTCCTCAAACCCAATGACTTCCGCAACCGCGTGAGTGATTTCGTGAAAGAGAACGCTCCAGAACACTGGCTGCAGAGCGACTGGCACACCAAACACATGACCTATCACAAGGTAAGACAAAAACACGCAACCTGCTACACCTACAACACACCACATAAACAACCTGCTACATGCACCGAAAACACAACCTGTTACACTCTAAAAACACATCCAACAACCTGCTACATGTTAACAACTAACTGAACACATAACCTGCTACACTATAACAATATGCATCGACACGCTACACACTAACACACATCAATCATAGAACCCATTACATACTAACAACACGCGCCAAAAACACAACCTGTTACACACTTAAAACACACCCGACACCCAACAGCCTGTTACATGTTAACAATACTCACTGAACACATAACTTGCTACACATCAAAAACACAACCTGCTACATGCTACCAACACACCAAACTCACAAACTGTTACACGTTAACATGCACCGAACATGCTACATGCTAATAATACACATCGACACACTATGTGATACACGTTAACACGCACCAAGCACACAAGCTGTTACATGCTAACAAAATACTGAACGCACAACCTGCTGCACACTAACATCACACCAAACACAACCTGTAACACGTTAACAACATGCACCAAAAACACAACTTGCTACACATTAAAACGCACTGAACACACAACCTGCTACATGCTAACATCTCATGAACACAACCTGTTACGCCCTTACACCACGCACCAAACGCAACTTGCTGCATGCTAAGAAGCAACGGAAACACAACTTGCTACTAGGGCTGCAATGATTAATCGAGATTAATTGTTTGCAAAATAAAAGTCTGTGTTTACGTAATATATATGTGTGTGTGTTCTGTGTATAATAATTATGTATATATAAATACACACACATTCATGTATAATATTTAAGAAAAATGTTATATTTATATATAAAATATTTATATGTAATATAAAATATAATATACAGTACAGTCCAAAAGTTTGGAACCACTAAGATTTTTAATGATTTTAAAAGAAGTTTCGTCTGCTCACCAAGGCTACATTTATTTAATTAAAAATACAGTAAAAACAGTAATATTGTGAAATATTATTACAATTTAAAATAACTGTTTTCTATTTGAATATATTTCACAAAGTAATTTATTCCTGTGATGCAAAGCTGAATTTTCAGCATCATTACTCCAGTCTTCAGTGTCACATGATCCTTCAGAAATCATTCTAATATGCTGATCTGCTGCTCAAGAAACATTTAATGTGTACAATTGTACAAAATATTTGTGTACAATATTTTTTTTCAGGATTATTTGATGAATAGAAAGTTGTTTATCTGAAATCTAATCTTTTGTAACATTATAAATGTCTTTACTGCCACTTTTGATTGATTTAATGCATCCTTGCTGAATAAAAGTATTCATTTCTTTAATTTCTTTCAAAAAAATAAAAATAAAAATTCTTACTGACCCCAAACTTTTGAACGGTAGTGTATAATGCTACAGAAGCTTTGTATTTCAGATAAATGCTGTTCTTTTGAACTTTCTATTCATCAAGGAATCCTGAAAAAAAAAGTACACAACTGTTTTCAACATTGAAAATAATCATAAATGTTTCTTGAGCAGCAAATCAGCATATTAGAATGATTTCTGAAGGATCATGTGACACTGAAGACTGGAGTAATGATGCTGAAAATTCAGCTTTGCATCACAGGAATAAATTACTTTGTGAAATATATTTAAATAGTACACAGTTATTTTAAATTGTAATAATATTTCACAATATTACTGTTTTTTACTGTATTTTTAATTAAATAAATGTAGCCTTGGTGAGCAGACGAAACTTCTTTTAAAAACATTAAAAATCTTAGTGGTTCCAAACTTTTGGACTGTACTGTATTTATAATACATGCATATATTTCTAAACTTTATACCTGTATGTGTGTGTATTTATATATACATAATTATTATACACAGAACACACACATATATATTACGTAAACACAGACTTTTATTTTGCAAATGATTAATCGCGATTAATCATTGCAGCCCTACTTGCTACACACTAAAACACACTGAACAACCTGTTACAAGTTAACACACCGAACATGCAACCTGCTACATGCTAACAATACGCATCAACACACAACGTGCTACATGCTAACATGCACTGAACACACAAGCTGTTACATGCTAACAAAATACTGAACACACAACCTGCTACACACTAACATCACACTAGAGGTCTGCATTCCCGCGGGACCCGATAAGATTTCTTGCTGCGAGGATTAAATTTTGAATGAAAGGCGGATTGCGGTCGGTAACTATAGAGTGCATTAGGCGGGAGCGGGCGGTCTGACAATAACCCGGTCGCTCCTGAGATGCTTTGACATCAGCGCATCTGTGCTTGAACTTGAAGTGAACAAAACTTTCTGCAGTGGAGGCGTTCACACAGTCCCCAGTTCCCTGTCCTGAGAAACCTGACAATATGTTCTTTGCATTAGAGGTCTGCGCGAGTTCACCTTCAGAGAACATTCAACCTTTGTGATCAGATTTTGAAGGAGAGACATTCTGAAACAGTCATCAGTCAGTGTCATTCTGTTCTTGCGTGGATGTTAAAAAAGATTTCATATTGCAGTATAGCTAGTAAGCCAACAGTTTTCGTTTATGTAATTTTGGTTTAGCCTATATTTTTGAGGGACGTGTTGTAGGCTATTTAATTTAGCCTATTATTCTTTGTGACATTTTTTCTCTGGCATTTTTTAGGGTGTTGGCAGCATCACAGACAAATAACAAATACAAATCTTGTATATGCAACATTTTATATTAGTTATCCCCAATCACTCTCTTTAGGGGAAGTTTAAACGCGAGATTCTGGAAACGATCCCGGACTTTAGAAAATCACTATATGCGGATAGCGGGTGAACACAGAGTGAATTTTAGGCGGGAGCGGGTGCGTGTGGGATAGAACCATTGCAGGAGCGGGACGAAAAAAACAGTCTATATCCCTCTATATCACACGAACACAACCTGTAACACGTTAACAACACACACCAAATTTACCACATGCTAACATGCACCCAAAAACACAACTTGCTACACACTAAAACGCACTGATCACAGAACCTGTTACACAATAACGCACCAAACACACAAACTGTTACACGCTACAGTAAACATTGTGACCTTTTTTGTGGGCGGAGCTTAGGTGGAGGCAGAATGATTCCACTTTCTTTAACAATGACTGGAGAAAATTCAGATATTATTTCATCAGATTTTCAGATTTGACCTGAATATGTAAGGTCACTCACTGTGCAGGACCGAGATTGTTATTTGAAGAAGTTAACTTTAACGGACAGAACCAGATTGGCAGATCCGTCCACACTCAATGGATGGATGATTTGACAGGATTACCTCCACTGCACTTACAGCAACTGTAGGAAGGAGGACAACACAAACTTTGTGTATTCGATACCTAACTGCTAGTTGTACGACTAACAAAGTTATCTAACTTACAGTGGGTACGGAAACTATTAAGACCCCCTTAAATTTTTCACTCTCTGTTATATTGCAGCCATTTGCTAAAATCATTTAAGTTCTTTTTTTTTTCCTCATTAATGTACACACAGCACCCCATATTGACAGAAAAACACAGAATTGTTGACATTTTTGCAGATTTATTAAAAAAGAAAAACTGAAATATCACATGGTCCTAAGTATTCAGACCCTTTGCTGTGACACTCATATATTTAACTCAGGTGCTGTCCATTTCTTCTGATCATCCTTGAGATGGTTCTACACCTTCATTTGAGTCCAGCTGTGTTTGATTATACTGATTGGACTTGATTAGGAAATCCACACACCTGTCTATATAAGACCTTATAGCTCACAGTGCATGTCAGAGCAAATGAGAATCATGAGGTCAAAGGAACTGCCTGAAGAGCTCAGAGACAGAACTGTGGCAAGGCACAGATCTGGCCAAGGTTACAAAAAAGATTTCTGCTGCACTTTAGGTTCCTAAGAGCACAGTGGCCTCCATAATCCTTAAATGGAAGACGACCAGAACCCTTCCTAGAGCTGGCCATCCGGCCAAACTGAGCTATCGGGGGAGAAGAGCCTTGGTGAGAGAGGTAAAGAAGAACCCAAAGATCACTGTGGCTCAGCTCCAGAGATGCAGTCGGGAGATGGGAGAAAGTTGTAGAAAGTCAACCATCACTGCAGCCCTCCACCAGTCGGGGCTTTATGGCAGAGTGGCCCGACGGAAGCCTCTCCTCAGTGCAAGACACATGAAAGCCCGCATGGAGTTTGCTAAAAAACACCTGAAGGACTCCAAGATGGTGAGAAATAAGATTCTCTGGTCTGATGAGACCAAGATAGAACTTTTTGGCCTTAATTCTAAGCGGTATGTGTGGAGAAAACCAGGCACTGCTCATCACCTGTCCAATACAGTCCCAACAGTGAAGCATGGTGGTGGCAGCATCATGCTGTGGGGGTGTTTTTCAGCTGCAGGGACAGGACGACTGGTTGCAATCGAGGGAAAGATGAATGTGGCCAAGTACAGGGATATCCTGGACGAAAACCTTCTCCAGAGTGCTCAGGACCTCAGACTGGGCCGAAGGTTTACCTTCCAACAAGACAATGACCCTAAGCACACAGCTAAAATAACGAAGGAGTGGCTTCACAACAACTCCGTGACTGTTCTTGAATGGCCCAGCCAGAGCCCTGACTTAAACCCAATTGAGCATCTCTGGAGAGACCTAAAAATGGCTGTCCACCAACGTTTACCATCCAACCTGACAGAACTGGAGAGGATCTGCAAGGAGAAATGGCAGAGGATCCCCAAATCCAGGTGTGAAAAACTTGTTGCATCTTTCCCAAAAAGACTCACGGCTGTATTAGATCAAAAGGGTGCTTCTACTAAATACTGAGCAAAGGGTCTGAATACTTAGGACCATGTGATATTTCAGTATTTCTTTTTTAATATATCTGCAAAAGTGTCAACAATTCTGTGTTTTTCTGTCAATATGGGGTGCTGTGTGTACATTAATGAGGGGAAAAAAATGAACTTAAATGATTTTAGCAAATGGCTGCAATATAACAAAGAGTGAAAAATTTAAGGGGGTCTGAATACTTTCTGTACCCACTATATGTGCTAAAAAGGTTAGCGTTATGTGAGAAATCATTTCTAATTAGGTGGACACACATCAGAAATCTTTAGACTTGTATCCAAACCATAAAAGACAATAGTTTATTTAACCTTACCTGATATGAAGTGTGTTTTCCCTTTGTTTTGCCTCTAGCTAACCCCGTGACGTAATTGTGACGTTGGCACTAAAAGGGCATATCATTTATGCAATTGTAATTGCAGTGCAAATGCCTTCAAGCCACCTCTGAGCTGCATTAAACACATCTAAATGCCACATCAATTCCTGTGCCAAATCTGCTGTGCAAAGATGCATTTTGTTGATATTGATTTCAGTTGGTAATGGCTATATAAGAATTTGATCTAATAAGGTAAAAAAAAATGCCATTGTAAAAGTAAAAATGCCACTTGAAATCCATTTAAAGTGCCAAATATCATCTAAAACAGTCAAGATGCAGCACAAAAACACTCAGCTAAATTTTGTCTAATTATCGTTATGGACAAAATCCCAGAAAATATCAAGATATGTTTTTTGTCAGTATCACACAGCCCTAGTTGTTTTGCCAAGCTGTTCAATCTGTCTAAATACACATTTGTTCTTTATGTGACCTGCAAAGTTAAATAATGAAACGCACAGCAAATGTTGGCTACCCAGAGACTGTGTACGGTTCAGCAGATGTACGTTACATATGGATTTGTGTATAATTCTATTGTTGACCTTTAGAGAGGAAACAGAAAACCATCTCAGTTCAGGATATTCAGCCAAATATCAGGCTTGATGAGTGTCTGAAATGTCATAAACAGTTATTATCCCCCATCTTTGTTTCTCTGTGGCATTTTAAGTAGAGATTGACCTCTGATTGCCGTGACATTTTGTCTTGTGTGTATCTCTGCTGAATGGCAAACATAACATAATTCAGCTGAGCTGAACCCGACTATAAGGCGAAAGCCAACATGTGACCGCTCTTGAGTTTTGTAAGAGAGGTATTCTTGAGATGTTTATCAGTGGACTTGGTCACGTCCCCGTCAGCTGTTTTCTTACATGCAGTACAGCTGTTATCTACTGGGTAAAGACTGAAATATCCAACACTTATTGGCTAACCCTGAAGCCCGTTCACACCAGGGATGATAATGATAAATAGTTTTAAAATTCGTTATAAATGTAAATGAATAGCAGAGTCCACTTTATGCTCATCCAGCCTAATTCAGTTCTCATCCAGTATTGTCAATTATTGAGTGACTGAATTATAGCTGTCTCTGAATCTGGGAATGGAGACGTGATGATGGTTTCGTTCGTAACGAGCTCCTCCACTGTTGTCCCGTGCAGAAGTATCCAGAGAAGCTGTACTTCGAAGGTCTGGCAGAGCAGGTCAACCCTCCCATTCAGCTGCAGTCGCAGTACCTGCCCATCTACTTCGGTAACGTGTGTCTGCGCTTCCTTCCTGTGTTCGACATCGTCATCCATCGCTTCCTGGAGCTGCTGCCCGTGTCGAAGTCTCTGGAGACGCTGCTCGATCACCTGGGGGGGCTCTACAAGTTTCACGGTGAGAGTCATGAAGGGTCGTGGATCTCAAGCTGGGAAGTAAATGTGTTGAAATTTATAATTTAGGAGGAATTATTCTGCTTTTTCACATGTTCATCTGTCTTTAGTGTGTAATGTTTCATGAAAAAGGTTTGCAAAGTCCCTCCAGCAGGAGTTCTTCTCCATATCAGTGTCAGTGTTTCTGAACTCCCTGAAACGCCTCCATTTTCTTCACAATATTCACAATACGCAGAATAAAGGGGCGGGGCCTGGTTGAGTTAGTTGGTAGTGTGTTGAAACTGGCGGTTATGGTAAGGGGCGGGACATTTCCCAAACACCAATCACAACACACTGCTCCAGCCGACCAATCAGAGCACATTGTGCCTTTAAGAAGGAGGGGCTTCATAGAGACAGAAACTAAACAGAGCGTTACTGACAGACTGGGAAGAGAGGAGCTGCAACAATGGAGAATATGAGGAAAATAATCAACATTCATTCTAGTAGAGCCCAAAAACAACATCAAGACTTTGAAAAAGGGTCCTCTTTAATGTATTAAAGGTGCCATCGAATGAAAAATTTAATTTACCTCGGCATAGTTGAACAACAAGAGTTCAGTACATGGAAATGACATACAGTGAGTCTCAAACTCCATTGTTTCCTCCTTCTTATATAAATCTCATTTGTTTAAAAGACCTCCGAAGAACAGGCGAATCTCAACATAACACTGACTGTTACGTAGGGCTGCACGATTAATCGCATGCTATTCTCACGCGCATTTCGTCAGTAAAGCCGCTTCCCTGATTACCGCTAAATCGCCATCACCTGCTTTCAAATGAAGCGGCATTTAATAGACAGAGCCGTAGGTCACTGAAAAGCCACGCAATATCGCGTTCATATCGCAGATGAATCGCCTGCGATAATGAACGCGATATTGCGTGGCTTGTCCGTGAACTACGGCTCCGTCTATTAAAAGGCGCTCCGTTTAAAAAAAGGTGATGGCGATTTAGCGGTAATCAGGGAACCGGCTTTACTGACGAAATGCGCGTGAGAATAGCATGCGATTAATCGTGCAGCCCTACTGTTACGTAACAGTCAGGATCATTAATATGTACGCCCCCAATATTTGCATATGCCAGCTCATGTTCAAGGCATTACACAAGGGCAGCCAGTATTAACGTCTGGATCTGTGCACAGCTGAATCATCAGACTAGGTAAGCAAGCAAGAACAATAGCGAAAAATGGCAGATGGAGCAATAATAACTGATATGATTCATGATATCATGATATTTTTAGTGATATTTGTAAATTGTCTTTCTAAATGTTTCGTTAGCATGTTGTTAATGTACTGTTAAATGTGGTTAAAGTTACCATCGTTTATTACTGTATTCACGGAGACAAGAGAGCCGTCGCTATTTTCAATTTTAAACACTTGCAGTCTGTATAATTCATAAACACAACTTCATTCTTTATAAATCTCTCCAACAGTGTAGCATTAGCCGTTAGCCACGGAGCACCATCAAACTCATTCAGAATCAAATGTAAACATCCAAATAAATACTATACTCACGTGATCCGATGCATGCATGCAGTATGCATGACGAACATCTTGTAAAGATCCATTTGAGGGTTATATTAGCTGTGTGAACTTTGTTTATGCACTGTTTTATAGAGTTGCGAGCTCAGGGGGGCAGGGAGGGCGAGATTTAAAGGGGCCGCACACGCTTAATCGGTGCATATTTAATGATGCTTCAAAATAGGCAGTTAAAAAAAATTAATTAAAAAAAATCTATGGGGTATTTTGAGCTGAAACTTCACAGACACATTCAGGAGACACCTTAGACTTATATTACATCTTGTAAAAACTGATTCTAGGGCACCTTTAAAATATTAAACTCTAAATGAAAATTCTAATATGGAAACTGCAACAATATTTCTTCTCCCCCCAATAACTTATATAATATTATTTCTTACTGAAGAACACAGTTCTTGAATTGTGATAAATTAATGATGACTTTTTTCTATTATTAACACGCAGATCGTCCGGTGACGTATCTGTACAACACGCTGCATTATTATGAGAGGCACCTGCGAGATCGCACCAACCTGAAGAGGAAGCTGGTCCATGCCATCATGAGCTCGCTCAAGGACAACCGCACCCCTGGCTGGTGTCTCAGTGAGACCTACCTGAAGTGTGGAATGAACCCCCGCGACGACAACGTCTGGATCCCCGACGACACGTACTACTGCAAACTCATCGGGCGGCTGGTGGATAATATCCTTTACTGGGCGCCCTCACAATAATACAGATGAGATACAGGGATGTTTCTGTATTTACAACCTGAGCTGAATGTGAGAATTGTGAGAATTTTCTTAACCGAATCCACCCATGGCAGGTAAATCCCCGGGGCCGTTCCCCAACTGTGACTGGCGCTTCAACGAGTTTCCCAACCCGGCCGCGCACGCGCTTCACGTCACCTGTGTGGAGCTCATGGCTCTGGCTGTGCCGGGCAAAGACGTGGGAAACGCTCTGCTCAATGTGGTGCTCAAGAGGTCAGAGGTCATCAGCAGCACTTATAACATATGAGATACATATTCATTCACATATTGTGTGTTGAATTATGGGGTTTGGTGTGTGTTTTGCAGCCAGCCGCTGGTTCCCCGTGAGAACATCACGGCCTGGATGAACGCGATCGGACTGGTCATCACTGCTCTCCCTGTACGGTCTCGTTGTCCTTCCATTTGTTTTTCTCAGGCGTACCTTCTCTTAGTTATTTTGTTAAATAAAGTTAGAAGCTGCATTTAGATCCTCTTCCTTGCCTGGCCTTGCTGTGACACATATTTTTAAGGCTTTGAACTCAATATCACTCTTCAAGTTAAGGTAAATTTCCATCTCTCTCTTGCTCAGGAGCCGTACTGGATCGTCCTTCACGACCGTATCGTGAGCGTGATCAGCAGTCCGGTTCTGAGTTCGGAGGCGGAGTGGGTCGGTTACCCCTTCCAGCTGCTGGACTTCACCGCCTGTCACCAGTCGTACTCAGAGATGCATTGCAGCTACATTCTGGCACTGGCACACGCCGTCTGGCACCACTCCAGCATCGGACAGCTCTCCCTCATTCCCAAGTAAGACATCAGACCGTCTGAAAAATAGATTGCTTTTGATTTACTGTTATACTACGAGGCTGTAGAATGCTTGAATCTGATTGGTTGACAAACGTTCCAAGTTGTGCAATTATCAGTAAACGCCAGTGTTGATTTTGACAGCAAATTTTGATTTAGTTTTAGTCATAGTCTTTTGACTAAAATGCCATTTAGTTTTAGTCATATTTTAGTCTTCGGAAATTGTTTTAGTTTTAGTCTAGTTTTAGTCGACTAAATATCATAAGATTTTAGTCGACTAAATCTACAGTAAATTTAGCTGACTAAAATCTAATTTAGTTAAACTGTAATGCATTAAGCATTTCTCTAATAATACACAGATCCTATACACTGATATAGGTACATCTGATATTCCCCAAACTGATTATGTTCACCCAACTGTACTTTGCTCGCCAAAGCGGACGATTTTTGACTCACACTTATCATTGAGGTACTATTATAGTTTTCGTTTAAATTTTTTTATTAGATTTGATTTTTAGTTTTTCTGCTTTCATTGTAATTTTAGTTAAAAGTTTTAGTAATTTTGTGTGTTTGTCTTTTAGTTTTTGCTTTTAAATGTCTATTAGTTTTTATTTTTTGTTTATTTTAATACCTCAGGTTAAGCTAAAGCTTAGAAACTAGATGAAATAAAATAAGTTTACATTTTTATATATTTATTTTTTTATTTCAGCTAATGTTTATTTCGAGTAATGAATCTCATGGCATAAATTTGCGCTATTCATTAATTGTGAAGCAGTCTGAAGTGCTGCTGGACGAGCCTGTAGAGGGCGCAATAGCGCCGCGTTTCCCGCGGTTAGATCAGCACGTTACACTTCAAATGTGCGCATCTTCCACAACGGACAGCAGTCCTGACTGGATATCTTCCCATATATCTGGCTGGATATCTTCATTTTTGTCTCGTTTTTATTCGTTGACGAAAATTAGAGTAGATTTTAGTCATAGTTTTAGTCATTCAAAATGCATTTTTATTTAGTCATCGTCTCGTTTTCGTCCGTGAAAAAATTAACGCTGGTAAACGCACGGCTAAAGTAGTTCCAGGCTTCTGAACTCAAGATTGTTACTCATCTACATGTCAGTTCTGTCAGAATGCCGCCTGTGCACTTACTAAGACTTCATTATTTGTTCACAACCCATTTTACTTCAATAATCTGCTGTCTTTTCAAATGATAATCCGTTTTGTATGATCCTTCAGAAACCATTCTAAAAATGCTGATTTGCTGCTCAAGAAACATTTACAATTATTATCAGTGTTGAAAACAGTCAGATTTTTGTGGAAACCATCATATATTTTATTCTTGGATTCTTTGATGAATAGAAAGTTTAAAAAAACAGCATCTATTTGAAGTAGATTATTATAAATGCCACTTTTGATCAATTTAATTTCTCTTTGCTGAATAAAAGTTTTAAATTCTTTAAAGAAGAAACAATCATGCTGACCTCAAGCTTCTGAACGGTAGTGTGTGTGTGTTTTGTAGTCTGTGTGTTTGTGCTGCGAGGCGTCAGTCACATGCTCTGTTTGTTTTGATGTGTAAAGACGTCTGTTAAACTGTGCCTGCTGGTCTTCTGCTGACAGCATTTTGACGTCTGGGATGGTGTCCATGCACACACAGATAATTCAGTGACAGGCGGCTCCTAGAGGAGCTGTGATAGGACGCGCTTAACAGCCTGTCTTCAGCGTCTGACACACTCCGTCTGCAGCGACAGGGGAACGTTAGCACACTCCTGCATCATCTCGCTTGGCCTCTGCACTCGTGCCATCTGTTTGCTCCCACAGCTGCTGCCGTTCATGTGACTGTGACGGTGCTAAACATCAGATCTGTGTCACTATCTACTGCTCCACACACAATGAAACACTGGAATGTATCAGAGCTTGTGTTTCAATAATCATCGCTCAAAGATGTTTAAAGTCAGCATCAAATCAAAATGGCTGATTTGCATCAGTCAACCTGCCCAGAACACCCAAAGACTCCCTCCATTGGTTGAGTCAGTGTACTGACTCAACCAATACATGTACATGTACTGAGCATTCAACTATGAGAAAGTCTTTGAACATGTAGGAGACGCTTCACACTTCAGCTGTAGCAGATTCATGAAGCTCATCCTTCGGCTGTAAAATGATCAATAACATATGGTCATTGGGTTTCAAGTAGAAATGGGTTTAATGTTCTGAATTCATGACCTCCAGACAGATCGATGTGAGTCTGAGCCATGATGATGTCATCTGAGTCATGATGATGTCATCCGCTGTGAAAAGATCTTCATTATTCAGACTAATTGTGGCTCCAATGGGTTGAGTTGTGTTCAGAGCCGTAGTAAAACACTGACACCACTGAATAAATAAAATTCAATAAAATTTAATAATAATGAATAAATAAAATTCAATAAAAATTTAAATATATAAATATAAAATTATGGACAAAATAAAATTGTTCTTAAATGTAAAAACGTCACCAATTAAAACCACCAGTAGGTGGCGACAAGGCACTGTATTATTACTGTGAGTCATTGAATCATTTATTTAAGTGATTTGTTCAAATGCCTGATTCATTTAGGAACAAAGCAAACGACTCTCTTTATGAGTGGGTCATTGAATCATTTACTCAACCAAATCATTCAAATATATAGTGTCATGAGTCATGATGATGTCATCCACTGTGAAAAGATCTTCATTAATCAGACTAATCATGACTCCAATGGGTTGAGTTGTGTTCAGAGCCGTAATAAAACAGACACCACTGCGTGAAATGGAAAGTTAGTCTTTCCGTTTCCATTTTTTCTTAGTCTTTAAAGAATAAAAATGTAAATATAGCAATATAAAAGGATGGACAAAATAAAATTATGTTCTTAAATGTAAAAACGTCACCAATTAAAACCACCAGTAGGTGGCGACAAGTCACTGTATTATTACTGTGAGTCATTGAATCATTTATTTAACTGATTAATTTAAATGCCTGATTCATTTAGGAACAAAGCAAGCAACTGTCTTTATGAGTGAGTCATTGAATCATTTACTCAACCAAATCATTCAAATATATAGTGTCATGAGTCATGATGATGTCATATGCTGCGAACAGATCTTCATTAATCAGACTAATTGTGGCTCCAATGGGTTGAGTTGTGTTCAGAGCCGCAGTAAAACACAGACACCACTGCGTGAAATGGAAAGTTAGTCTTTCCGTTTCCATTTTTTCTTAGTCTTTAAAGAATAAAAATGTAAATATAGCAACATAAAAGGATGGACAAAATAAAATTATGTTCTTAAATGTAAAAACGTCACCAATTAAAACCACCAGTAGGTGGCGACAAGTCACTGTATTATTACTGTGAGTCATTGAATCATTTATTTAAGTGATTAATTTAAATGCCTGATTCATTTAGGAACAAAGCAAGCAACTGTCTTTATGAGTGAGTCATTGAATCATTTACTCAACCAAATCATTCAAATATATAGTGTCATGAGTCATGATGATGTCATACGCTGTGAACAGATCTTCATTAATCAGACTAATTGTGGCTCCAATGGGTTGAGTTGTGTTCAGAGCCGCAGTAAAACACAGACACCACTGCGTGAAATGGAAAGTTAGTCTTTCCGTTTCCATTTTTTCTTAGTCTTTAAAGAATAAAAATGTAAATATAGCAACATAAAAGGATGGACAAAATAAAATTATGTTCTTAAATGTAAAAACGTCACCAATTAAAACCACCAGTAGGTGGCGACAAGTCACTGTATTATTACTGTGAGTCATTGAATCATTTATTTAAGTGATTAATTTAAATGCCTGATTCATTTAGGAACAAAGCAAGCAACTGTCTTTATGAGTGAGTCATTGAATCATTTACTCAACCAAATCATTCAAATATATAGTGTCATGAGTCATGATGATGTCATACGCTGCGAACAGATCTTCATTAATCAGACTAATTGTGGCTCCAATGGGTTGAGTTGTGTTCAGAGCCGCAGTAAAACACAGACACCACTGCGTGAAATGGAAAGTTAGTCTTTCCGTTTCCATTTTTTCTTAGTCTTTAAAGAATAAAAATGTAAATATAGCAACATAAAAGGATGGACAAAATAAAATTATGTTCTTAAATGTAAAAACGTCACCAATTAAAACCACCAGTAGGTGGCGACAAGTCACTGTATTATTACTGTGAGTCATTGAATCATTTATTTAAGTGATTAATTTAAATGCCTGATTCATTTAGGAACAAAGCAAGCAACTGTCTTTATGAGTGAGTCATTGAATCATTTACTCAACCAAATCATTCAAATATATAGTGTCATGAGTCATGATGATGTCATACGCTGCGAACAGATCTTCATTAATCAGACTAATTGTGGCTCCAATGGGTTGAGTTGTGTTCAGAGCCGCAGTAAAACACAGACACCACTGCGTGAAATGGAAAGTTAGTCTTTCCGTTTCCATTTTTTCTTAGTCTTTAAAGAATAAAAATGTAAATATAGCAACATAAAAGGATGGACAAAATAAAATTATGTTCTTAAATGTAAAAACGTCACCAATTAAAACCACCAGTAGGTGGCGACAAGTCACTGTATTATTACTGTGAGTCATTGAATCATTTATTTAAGTGATTTGTTCAAATGCCTGATTCATTTAGGAACAAAGCAAATGACTCTCTTTATGAGTGAGTCATTGAATCATTTACTCAACCAAATCATTCAAATATATAGTTTCATGAGTCATGGTGATGTCATACGCTGCGAACAGATCTTCATTATTTAGACTAATTGTGACTCCAATTACCTGATCAAGATTATTGATCTTCACAGATAAATAATTTAGAATAAATAAACACTGTTATATTCCATAAAAAAACAGGAATTGTTGATTTCATGGTGACTTTAATTCTGTGCTACAGTTGTTACATTTCTTGGTAGTTCATGTAGTTTGAATGGAGTTTGTCAGGCCAACATGTGTAAGTATTGATTGGATATTGCTGTTGCTGCTGGACACTGTGTGTTGCAGTGATTTTACCACAGTCTTCACGTGATGTGATTGTGTGCTTCAGGTTCCTGTCGGAGGTGCTGAAACCCATCGTGAAGACGGAGTTCCAGCTGCTGTACGTGTATCACCTGGTGGGGCCGTTTCTGCAGCGCTTCCAGCAGGAGAGGACCAGATGCATGCTGGAGGTAGAGCCACACACACACACTCACTCACACACCTGCCCATTTCAGTCACACTCACTTCGACTCTTCAAAGCAAAGCCTCATGGGAGAGTGAAGAGAGCAGCACAGGAAACTAAGAGACTTGATTAGACCACAGGCCAGCACACATGCAGTGGACACACACACTTAGAGAGTGCTTGAGCCGAGTTGAGTAGCTCATGCTGTGCTCCTGTGGGGCTGTTTGAAGAAGTCCATCTAATTAAAGTGATCTCTACACACTGACCCCATTTACCCAGAAACCCTTAAGCTCCTTACACCTGCTGACCATCATTGTGACTGCTAAATCTGCCGTTGATAACCAGGTCTGGATCAGATGTGCTTCACCAGTGCTGGTACCTTGACTGGTTTATTCTTCATATTCTGTGCAGTGATTCGTTCACAACAGTGATATTTCCCCACTTAAAGGGATAGTTCACCCAAAAATTAATTACCTGATAATTTACTCACCCTCAAGCCATCCTAGGTGTATATGACTTTCTTCTTTCAGACGAACACAATCAGAGTTATATTAAAAATATCCTGGCTCTTCCAAGATTTATAATGGGAGTGAATGGTACTAATTTTTTTGATGCACAAAAAAGCGCATCCATCCATAAAAATAATCCATACGTCTCCAGGTGTTAATAAAAGTGATGGGTTTTTGTAAGAAAAATATCCATATTTATAACTTTATAATCCATAATCACTGGCTTCCAGTAATGGGCATACGTGGGTCTAGTTTCGCCGGAATGACGTTTTCACGAATGCGGAAGCACGGAGGATAGAGCAAAACAAAACACCGGTCACGAATTAGAAGTTTAAAACAAGAATTTCTAATCTTATTAGATGTATGTCAAATTCTTACATTTAATTAATGAATTTAATTACAATATTAAGACACAGTTTCAACAAAATCCATCTTTACACTGCAGAGGAGACACTGAAGCTGCATCTGAAGTGACATTTAGATGAATTTACAGACTGTTTAATGCAACTCAGCGGTGACAGGAATGCACTTACACTGCAATTACAATTGCAAATAATGTTATGAGATTGTTTTAAAGAATAAAAATGTAAATATAGAAATGTAAAATGGACAAAATAAAATGTTTTTAAATGTAAAAACATCACCAATTAAAACCACCAGTAGGTGGCGACAAGTCACTATCTTTTACTCTGAGTCATTGAATCATTTATTTAACTGATTCGTTCAAATGCCTGATTCATTTAGAAACAAAGCAAGCGATTGTCTTTATGAGTGAGTCATTGAATCATTTACTCAACCAAATCATTCAAATATACAGAGACATTCAATAACAAAACACCAGTGTGTTGCTCAGAGACATGGCTTTGTTTGGATACATTTTGTTTCTTGAAATAGAGCAAAAACACAATATTGTGTCTGAAGTGTAACTCACTTAGTATTATATTTATTTAACTGTTGTATAAAATTTGCAATCATGCTGATATTCAGCATGTACAATATTTGTTTGGTTGTTTTTTTTTAAATTGAGTGACGTCAGTTTACACATCATTAAAACAAAAATTCGGTATTATCGTAGATGATGCATATCACACAATCCTAGTAAGAAACAACGTTTATGATACCGTTAATGTCAGATTTGAAATCAGTTTTTGTGATTTCAGTATTTCCCTATTCAATTAGATGGGAGCTGTACTTGCATGATTACAGATTCCCATGATGATGGCTGCTGACTTGACTGACTCAAGAGACTTTGTTAATAATCATAAGTCAAGCCTTTATTGTAGGATTGTCATTTCTCCAGCTGACTAATTCCCAGTTACAACACCTGCCTTGGAGCAGATCAGATTGAACCAACATCAAGTTATGTCAACATAACACCAACATCAACAAAAAATTAATAATATAAAGAAGCTATATTAATGAGTTAAGCGTTGAACAGTGTTGACTCAATAAATGATTGAATGGTGACCCGTGTTGTGATGTATATTATAATGAGTGTGTTTCTTCCTCTCTCAGATTGGAGTGGCGTTTTATGAGATGCTTCAGGCCGTGGACCAGACCATTAAACACTTGTCCTATATGGACCCCATCTGTGACTTCCTGTACCACATCAAATACATGTTTACTGGGGACAGCGTTAAAGACCAGGTAACACACACACACACACACACAACCTCCATTGGGCCTACTTAACCTGCTGGAAACCATCAATTAGCCACCAATTCACCAAAATGTAAAATAATTACAAATTACCATGAGATTGTGTTGGCCAGTCCGTCCATTTGTGATTATTGGGGCAGACTCGTCCCTGTTTGCCTTATGCTGTGTCCGTCTCACATGGGCTGCTGTCATTCAGTTGAGTGTGTTTGTGAGTCTGCAGCGGCAGGAGGTCGAGTTTGTTTGTTTCTTCCTCGGGGAAAAACAGCAAAGGTCACTTATATATCAGCTCAGTATCAGCAGTCACTGGAAATAAAGATCAGTTTCCTGTGTGCCTTTGCTTTATCGTCTGAACTTCAGCTTTCACACTCATATATTGAGGTGTTTATTCGTAGTGCTGTCACACGCTTCTGAATTAAATCCACACTAAAGTTATGTCACAGATGACGCAATATACACTCATGTCACAATGCGATATTATTGCGATACTTCAAGACATGTGGTAAAATTTTAAACTGTTGATTAAAATTTGGTATTACACTGGGGTGACATTCAACCATGAAAGCCTATTTTAGTAAAGACCAAACGACTTCATTATAGTTCACTTTAAATGTCTGATGTGTGTCCTGTGTGCAGGTGGAGAGGATCATCTGTTCGCTGAGGCCGGCAATGCGTCTGCGCCTGCGCTTCATCACTCACATCAGTAAGATGGAGCCGGCGGCGGCCGTCTCCACGGCGAACACCGTCCCCCAGACCCCGAGCGTCTCGTCCCCCGCGGCCCAGAGCGGAGCCGGACCCTCGAGTATCCCTCTGTCTGTGTCGCAGTGAGCGCGTTCAGACGCAGAGCTGCTGATCTCAGGACTGTGTAAACAGCCTTCTGCACACACCGTATGACTGAAGATCATGTGACATCAGACGCTAAACGAGGCTTTAAACTTCCATCACCTGCCTTATTTTCATCTAGGAAGAGCTGACATTTTCCTTCAGCCTGAACTTTGATAGAGCAGCATCTGTTTTTTTGTTTTGTTTTTTGCTTTGAGTCGTATTTCTTTTTTTTTTATATGTAATAAAGACGAATCATGTGTTAAATGAACCTGATTTTGTGCTTTTTGTGTGTATATTAGAGTCATATTCCCAGACATTAGTATCTGAAACTACAGCACTAATCATGAATAATAACACATGTATACATTTTTAATACTTTTATTCATTAAAGGTGCCCTAGAATCAAAAATTGAATTTACCTCTGCATAGTTGAATAACAAGAGTTCAGTACATGGAAAAGACATACATTGAGTTTCAAACCCCATTGCTTCCTCCTTCTTATATAAATCTCATTTGTTTAAAAGACTTCCAGAAAACATGCGGATCTCAACATAACACCGACTGTTACGTAACAGTCGGGATCATTAATATGTACGCCCCCAATATTTGCATATGCCAGCCCATGTTCAAGGCATTACACAAAGGCAGCCAGTATTAACATCTGGATCTGTGCACAGCTGAATCATCAGACTAGGTAAGCAAGCAAGAACAACAGCGAAAAATGGCAAATGGAGCAATAATAACTGACATGATCCATGATAACATGATATTTTTAGTGATATTTGTAAATTGTCTTTCTAAATGTTTCGTTAACATGTTGCTAATGTACTGTTAAATGTGGTTAAAGTTACCATCATTTATTACTGTATTCACGGAGACGAGAGTCGTCGCTATTTTCATTTTTAAACACTTGCAGTCTGTATAATTCATAAACACAACTTCATTCTTTATAAATCTCTCCAACAGTGTAGCATTAGCCGTTAGCCACGGAGCATAGCCTCAAAAACTCATACAGAATCAAATGTAAACATCAAAATAAATACTTTACTCACATAATTCGAAGCATGTATACAGCATGCATGACGAACATCTTGTAAAGATCCATTTGAGGGTTATATTAGCTGTGTGAACTTTGTAAATGCGCTGTAATATAATCGAGAGCTCGTGTGGCAGGGAGCATGCGAATTAAAGGGGCGGTGCGCTGAAAAAATCAGTGCATAGTTAATGATGCCCCAAAATAGATAAATTTATTAAAAAAAATCTATGGGGTATTTTGAGCTGAAACTTCACAGACACATTCAGGGGACACCTTAGACTTATATTACATCTTGTGAAAAAGCATTCTTGGGCACCTTTAAGGATGCATTCAATTGATCAAAAGTGACAGTAAAGACATTTATAATGTTACTTGATGTTTCTTGAGCATCAAATCATATCAGAATGATTTCTGAAGGATCATGTGACACTGAAGACAGAAAATTCAGCTTTGATCACAGGAATAAATTACACTTTACTGTATATTCACAGCTGATTTAAATTGTAATAATATTTCACTGTTTTACTGTATTTTTGATCATATAAAAGCAGCTTTGAGGAGTAGAAGAGACTGGATATTGTTTCTGCTCTTTTAAATTCACATTCACGTTCATGTTCATGAGACGTCTGTCAAAGCTCTTGTGTTTGTTCTGTGCATAATCAGATGTGCAGAATCTATTATTTCTTCCAGGAAAATCAGATGCTCCTCTTGATTCAGTCTCTTCAGCTCTCTCTCTCTTGCTCAATCAGTCACTTTTAGCCTTGTTATGTTGAAAGAGGCTGTTATTATGAATCTAAGATCATTTTTACCATTATTGTCTGTGCTTCATTTCTCAGAAGTGCATATATTTTATTTATTGAAAAATGCAGGAGCACAGTTTGAAGGCCAGTAATGACTGTCGGTGTGTGAGAAGTGAATGTTGACGGTGGAACAATCGGAGCGTGACTGAAGTGTTGGTCTGCCTCTGTTAATGCACCTCCATCACGATTACAGCCGTGCTTACATCAGCCTTAATGGAGAGCTCAACCTTTACTTAGTCAATGAGGAGTGTTAAAAGGATCAGATGTTAAGATCACGTCTTTATAGCTTCATGTTTTATGCATTTAGTGCTGAACATGCTGGCTGATTCATTCCCTCTGGTTCTAACACCTCACAGTATCCACAGGGATCCTCCGATTGGGGCAGTACAGATTAAACTGCTCTGTTTGCTGTGGAGTCAAGATGAGGATGAGGCAGAAGTGCAGAATGTCACATTTTCTTATAGGCTGTTTCAACTCGTACATGTTTGAGCCACTAAGACGAGCGGCACTTTTAGTGATTCATTGCTCTGTCTAAATGAGCTCCTACTGAACTCGGGTCCATTTTGACCCGGAAGAGGCACATAAACATTTCTAAAAAATTGGGTCTTTAGTACAAAATGAAACTTTAGCGATGTGATAATACTAAGTTTGTTTGTTTTTTTGTAAAGAGATATGACCATTTGAACTAAATTGTTACACCTTTTGCGTTTGGGTCCGTTTTGACCCGGAAGTGAATTGTGGCTTTTTTCCTTCCCACTTGAGGCTAAGTTTATAAACATGCACACACACACACACACACACACACACACACACACATGCACACATTAATTCTGAAATTAAAATAAAATGACACAAATGTCTGTTTGTATCAAAAGTTCACAGACAAATTGGTGTCAATTTGAAAAACGAAAGATGATCCACATTTCTGTGTCCTGTTAATGAACCACTGCAGCATGAAGGAGAGTCAGGCTGTTTATCATCTTTTTTAACCCTAATGCACTGTCCGATTTCTGGCGACTCCCTGTATGGTTGACCCTAATTGGATTCAATACAATTCCCCAAAAATCACACTAGACGGATGTCATCTAGGGAAAAGTTTGGCACAGAACTTGTGTTTGTAAAATTTCAAGTTTGAATTTCAGTTAAGTTTTTTACTTGTACAATAATAATTTTTAAAAAAATACCAAAGTTAAGTTTGTGCTCTGAAGTATTCAACATTTTTAATAATTTAAGTTGGAAAAGTCATTTTCATATCTATGCTCAAAATGTGGGACAGATAACAGGTAAAACAACTTTATATTTCCACAGACTTTGAAAATAAAAAGTTGTTAAACCCAGGCAGACACTGACACTTCAGGACTAGAGTTGAAGAGCTCTGACATTCAACAGAAGTTTTTTGTATTTTGGTCTGTAAAGTTGATTTTGAATGGCTGTCTATATGGGTCACATTGACCCACGAACAGTACAAACGTATACAATTTCTGTATGCACATTTCACAACACATCAGCATGTTTTGCATGCATGTTCATGACCCTAAATGTAGGTTAGATAGTATTTCAGACAGTATGAAAAAATAAATGATAGCTCATTTTTAACATGTGGCTGACAAAATATTTTTTTTGCAGTGATATAATGTAGTTTTTAGCTTCATAGTGTAGTAAAAAGCTAAAATTACAAAATATAACCAAGAAATGTTATTGTTTTTGGTCTGTACAGTTGCCTTAGAGCATTAAAATATCCGGGTCAGATTGACCCACAAACATCACCAAAGGAACCAAAAATTTGTGTGTATATGTCAAAACACCAGCGTGTTGAAACTTTGCATGCATGTTCATGACCCTAAATGAGAAAAAGTCACAACATTTCAAGAAAAAACTGATGTTTCTGAAAACTCAAAAATCAAAACGGGTCAAATTGACCTGCAACAGTACATGAGGATGATACTGATGCTGTTTTGGTTTCATAAATGTAGACAGTTTTGAGCAGTCATGAGTTATGCGTTGAAGTCATTGGAGTTCATACTGGTAATTCTCATTATATGTTCTTATACATTTCATATAATGATATATTTAAATGAATATTGATAAAATATTTTTTTTCTTGCATCCCATTGGTTTTGTAAAAATTAAAATTTTGAAGAATTTTTAATTAGGAAAAAGGTGTACAATTTTGAGCATTTGCTCATTAATGAGAAGTTACTGATCAGATGCAATATGGTTTTAGTTTGGTAAATATTAAGTTATAACTCTTTTCTAAGCTTATGTTCCGAACAGACCCAGGAATGCAAACGTGTTTCCAGTTTATAATTTATCACAAGAGTTCATGTGAAATATGAAAAGTCAGTGTTTCGATACAGACATCAGCAGACTCTTTTCAATCTCATTTCTGTGACCATCAAACTATCAAACAATCAAAATTACAATTCAATTTTATCTATGCTCCTTATTTTTGCTAGAATCTAGACACAGAGGTTGCATTGTTGACTTTTTTAACCATTTCAGAACAAATGCAGATGAATAAACACGTCTAATATTGATGTTTAAGTTCTCTCTCCCAACAGCATGTTAGAACGAAAATAAGCTCATGTTCCCGAAACACAAGCCACTCGGTCACACATCAGCAGACATCATGACTGCGGTTTCCATGGTCACTGCTGACCCAGACTGGGTGTTTCAGAGCCGCGGGGCTGAATGTGGTGCTCAGCTGATCTCAGAGCGTCTCAGGCTGGATCACAGCACTGCGAGATCAAGATCGAGCTCAACTCCACTTACCCGCCTCTCATCATGAACAAACTCCTGTGATTGTGTTCATGTTCGTCTCCTGTGTCTGTGTGTGTATTGTAACATTTATACAGCGTTCATAGAACGTTTTTTCTGAGTTGGATGTTCCTCTAACATTTTTTAAATGTTACAACTTGTTTTAGAATGTTCCCATAATGTTTGAAGAATGATACAATGGAATGATCTCAATGTTTGCATGACTAAAAAAACGTTTAGAACATTTAAAACATTTAGAATGCTTAGAGAACATTCAGAAATAACGTTCTCATAACTTAACGAAAGCGTTCTTAGGATATATTTTTGTCAGATAGTGCAGCAAACAGTAAAACTATCTGCAATACAAACCAGCATGTTTATGATTGCAATAATAAATTAAAATAATATGATAACAAATACCAGTTTGCAATATAAAGCAGTTTAATGGCTTGATCAGGTTATGATATAATTTACATATTAATCAGAGCAGTATTTTTCAGCCAAAAGAGTGTTTTTGAATGAATGAACTGCATTAAATCAGTTCATATACCTGATAAACCAGAAGAGATTATTATACTATGATCATTTATGTAACTGGGCTGAAAATATAGCAATGACCAGCAGCATTTAATGAAATATTTCACTATTAAATGACCAAAAATGCCATGTAGAGGCTTAATAGTTGATTTATATATACTGATGAATGAATCTGCTTCTGCCCGATCATGTGTTTAGTTGCATTTTATCATTTCATCAACAGCATTATTCATGTCTTCTGTCCATCAGGGAGCCGCTGGTCCAGACTGTCAGACTGTGGATGTGTCTTCACAGGCCGTGTGTGTCACATGTCTCCTGAGGGGTCAGAGGTCGAGCTTCATTCACTCAGAGGGTGCATTGATGTGCTTCAAACCTCCTTCAGCTCGTGCTTCTCGTGTCTTTCTGCTGTCAAATCTGCACTGATTTTTATCATGTAAACATAAGAATAACTTTGATATTGTTAGTAATATTTCATCTGGACTGAAGCAGCTTTACTTGATTATCCAGACATCATTTATTATAAAAATCACGAGTATCAAATATGATCATCATCTTTTGAGGAAGGTTTATTTTTTCGTCGCTCACCTTTGTTGTTGTTTATCACCTGTTTTTATTTGCACATTTGCTTTTAATAAACACAATCTTGGACGCTGACTGCCGTTTCCGTTTATATCCAGATGAACAGCTGTTAGATCCATAATGAGATCAGATTCTGCTGAATCTCAGAGCCACGGGAGAGGAGGATCTGCAGCTTTTACTGGTAAAACAATAATCCAACCCCAAAGATTAGAAACCATGGAATAAAACTGAAAACAACAACAATACATTCAACCAAGGACAAAATCTGACGAGGAACAAGAGGAACAAGGGCTTAAAAACTCAAAGGATAATCAACAAGGAAACTACAGTGGATTACAAGACCAAAACAGGAACTGAACATTAAAATACCACAGAACAAAAACACAGAGCAGACAGAAACTATGACTCTATGCTGGTAGAATTTTGTCCAGGACCTCATTTACCTCATATTGTTACACAGGCAGATGAAATTTTTGAAGACACTGTATTTCTAAAACAATTCTGTCTCATCAAAGTTGACATTGTGTCAATGTATTAACATTCTACCAAAATTAAGCTCAAATAAAGTACGTTTTTGACCAGTGTATGTCATCAGGATGTCATAAGGTTTATCTGGACGCTCGTTTTTTCTGTCATTTGGCCAAAATCTGGTTATAATGAGGTGCTTCACACAGTCTATTTAAGACAGTATTGATTATAACTCGAGTTAGACTAAGACTTCTTTGCTCCTCAAACTCATAAAACATTATATATGTAGTATTTCTTGAGTAAAGAAAACGTTGTACCTATTCAAACGACGAGTTCTTTATTTACCATTGCATTGCAAACAAGCAGCGATGCTCCAAACTGTGAGGCACTTCATTCATGATAATGGTGGGCGGAATTGACCCTTCGCTAAGCCCCGCCCCCCTTAGTTACTGTTGCTATGTCCGACAAGCCGTGGCACTGTCACGCCACACAGAGTGAAAAATACATCGCAGAGCAAAGAGGACACTGACAACACGTCGACAGACAAGACAGAGCAGGTTACTGATGATATTAAACAATTTGTAACTTTCAAACTGTGTAGTTTTTTAAGAAATTCAAACAATAAAAACAATTTTGTGGCTCTTTAATGTGTCGTGACCAATCGCTGTAGTGCCTCAGCTCAAGCGGCTTGTGAACCGATCATCTCTTTCTACTAGTTCATTTATAGCATCAGATAAACATGAATGAACATCAGAAGGAATGTTGTTTCAAGCGCGGAAAGACGTCAGTACACACCATTTTTCAAGTTCAAGTCCACCGAGGTTAATCTTCAAACTCCTGAGTGCTTTGTCGGACAAAATGGCGAATTCAGCGTTATGATTGGTTAGATCGCTTGTCAATCAAACTCCCGGTGAAGGGTCAATTATGAGGTTTGACTGACAGTTTGAGAAGCCAATGGAGTTCCGAGGTTTAGTCACATGTGCTTTTTTATACTTTTTATTGGTTAAATATTTGCAAAACCCACATAAAGGGACCAATAGTAACGGTTTATGAAAAAAAAATGGAGATACAAGTTTTCCGTCAACAGCGGAACATTTTTTACATTTTATTAATTTATAAAATAATTGTACTTTAGCAGAGTGAAATAATAATAATTCTTATTATTATAATTCTCTTCTAAAAAGCCTCATCAAGTGTTAGAGTGGATTTGTTTAATATTATTGGCTTCAAAAGTGCCAGAGCTCAGATTGAGTCCCTGTATGACGGTCGAAGGTCCTGCTCGTCTGACTCACTCATTTGAACACACACACTCACACACACACACACACACACACTCACACACTCACTGGTCTCTTAGTATGCCGGAAGCTGCCAGATCAGGGCCAATCATTCTAACCTTTGACCTCACTTCCTGTGGAGAGACTTGAATGCTGTGATTGACAGGAGCACAGGACAGAAACAAGTGCTGGAAACAGCTAAAGGCCGGATGAACGGACAATTTGGAGTCTGTTCAGACCGACACAAACATTTACATTATAATTAATGCCAGATATGAAGAGTTTGGTTCCAAAAATTTTCAAAAAAATTTAGTTTCCGCCAAAATCAGTATTGTATCTGGTCGGTATTGAAAAGTAATTTATTAGTGTGATATCTGTCATGTTATTCTCTCATGTTTTCTCCCTTTCTTTCCAAAACGTGACAAACGCCAGTCTCCTTTTTCTGCAGAACGCGATATATCCGCTTTCAACCAATCACAGCGCTCCATTCCACCCACTGTAAACATTGAAGGCTTTTTTAAAAAGATGTTTTTAATATCAATGTACTCGGCAAATGTGTTTAGTATATAAGATAAATATTGGCAAAGTTTAGACTCTGTCATATATGTGAATCAACTTACTTTGTTGTGTATTTTCAATGTGAAAAATAACTTTTATATTGATGGATTAATTGCATTTTGAAAAAAAAAAAGTGTCATGGATTTATTGCATTTTGGGGAAAAAATAATGCGTTTTTATAATAAACTTTTTAAAATCAAAATGTAAATTTGAATTTGTAATGTTTTTATAACCAAAAGATGCTATGTGAAAGTTTGAAACAGAAAATAGGGGTTTTCATCTTGCCACTTTCTTGGTAAAGAAAACACCTTTTTACTCAAAATAATCAAAATGGAGTTATTGCGATTTGGAACCAAACTCTTCATATATTTTAATGGAAATCTTTTCTAATCAATTTTCCATCACACTGTGATTAAAGCTGGCCAACAATCTATAAGATTTGCACTTTTTTGCTGATTTTAGGCTTTGGTCTGAACAGACAAACTGAATGTGAAATTCAGACGGTGAACATTAGTGTTGGTGTGAACAGGCCTTGAGTTTGCTGAAGATTTCTAGACTAAGGAGCCTAAAAACAACTATTTTCCTGCGTTACACGAGCTCAACTGAGCAGCTCAACTCTGAATGTATAAAAACACGTGGTTCATGTTTTCATCAGCCGCATGCTGTCATGATGTCATGTTTTATGATGAACACGCAGTCGCAGAGAGCTCTCATTGGCGTGTTCATGTCATGTTTTGCTTGATCACATGGCTTGTGATTGTGTTTTTGTCAGGTTTAGTGTGAGCTTGTCATGTTTGTTTCTATGTGCCACGTGCTCTCCTGTCAGTTGTCTAACCCCGCTCTTAAACTGGCAACATGTGCGTGAACTGAAGATCTTCTGCTCCTGAAGCTGGGATTGGAATACATTACATTGATTTACAGTCTGAACGAGTAGTTACTGAAAGTCAGTCTGTAGAGTATGATGAACAGAGTTTATAGTTTCAGAGTTTGATTTCATCCAGCTGGAGGAGTTCAAACATTTTAGAATACATTTTTATTTTCATTTATTGTAGAAATGCAGTGCATGTCCTGTGAGTTTCTGCAGTGTTTCAGTTCTTCCACACAAAGTCTGCAGATGATTTTTGTTGAATGTCCCATCTGGATTTCATTTATAAATGAATTTCCTTTCTCAGAGACAGTTTCTCTGTTATTGATCCCAGAACTGGCCGAACCCGTGAAAGATGAAGAAGCTCACTGCTGAGACGAGTGTTTTCTCCCACAGTGTGAATCACTGTAATAATGAGCACTTTCTCTCTTTTCCCAACATTTGTCAGCCAGTGCCAGTATTTCTGATCACACTGTGATCATGTAAACAGTAAATATATCAAAAGAAAGAACAGAGCCTCTGCTTTAAAATAAATAAACAAAAACTGATCCCATTTTAAATTAGGTGGCCTTACTATGTGCTTACATCAAAAATAAGTACAATGTAAAACATGTATGTACACAATAAATGCATTGTATCAAATGATTCATTCAAATGTTTCTTGATCCAGATGGGATTCAGAGCGAAGATCAAACACAGATGGAGCAGATCGAGTCCATCAACACCTCAAAGCTTCAGTCGTTTTCATGAGCTTCACATTCTCAGTTTTGATTTGATTTATTTGAAATTTACACAAGAGGATTAGGGCCAAGCAATAATAAAAAAATAAAAACCATCTCAAGATTAAAGTTGTTAAATTTTGAGAAAAAAATCGTTAAATTTCGAGAAAAAGTCTAGATAAAATGTTGAGAATAAAGTCGTTAAATTATGAGAAAAAAGTCGTTAAATTACGAGAACAAATTCGTTAAATTGCGAATTTGTTCTCATAATTAACTTTTTTCTCGTAATTTAATGACTTTATTCTCATAATTTAATGACTTTATTCTCAACATTTTATCTCGACTTTTTTTTTGAAATTTAACGACTTTTTTCTCATAATTTAATGAATTTGTTCTCGTAATTTAACAACTTTTTTCTCGTAATTTAATGACTTTATTCTCAACATTTTATCTCGACTTTTTTTTCGAAATTTAACGACTTTTTTCTCATAATTTAATGAATTTGTTCTCGTAATTTAACAACTTTTTTCTCGTAATTTAACGACTTTTTTCTCGTAATTTAATGACTTTATTCTCAACATTTTATCTCGACTTTTTTCTCAAAATTTAACGACATTTTTCTCATAATTTAACGAATTTGTTCTCGTAATTTAACAAATTTGTTCTCGTAATTTAACGACTTTTTTCTCATAATTTAATGACTTTATTCTCAACATTTTATCTCGACTTTTTTCTAGAAATTTAATGATACTTTTCTCATAATTTAACGAATTTGTTCTCATAATTTAACAACTTTTTCTCGTAATTTAATGACTTTATTCTCAACATTTTATCTCAACTTTTTTCTCGAAATGTAACAACATTTTTCTCATAATTTAATGAATTTGTTCTCGTAATTTAACAACTTTTTTCTCGTAATTTAATGACTTTATTCTCAACATTTTATTTCGACTTTTTTCTCTAAATTTAACGACATTTTTCTCATAATTTAATGAATTTGTTCTCGTAATTTAACAAATTTGTTCTCGTAATTTAACGACTTTTTTCTTGTAATTTAATGACTTTATTCTCAACATTTTATCTCGACTTTTTTCTCAAAATTTAACGACATTTTTCTCATAATTTAACGAATTTGTTCTCGTAATTTAACTAATTTGTTCTCGTAATTTAACGACTTTTTTTTGTAATTTAATGACTTTATTCTCAACATTTTATCTCGACTTTTTTCTCAAAATTTAACGACATTTTTCTCATAATTTAACAAATTTGTTCTCGTAATTTAACAAATTTGTTCTCGTAATTTAACGACTTTTTTCTCAAAATTTAATGACTTTTTTCTCATAATTTAACGAATTTGTTCTCGTAATTTAACAACTTTTTTCTCGTAATTTAATGACTTTATTCTCAACATTTTATCTCAACTTTTTTCTAGACATTTAATGACATTTTTCTCATAATTTAACGAATTTGTTCTCGTAATTTAACTACTTTTTTCTCGTAATTTAATGACTTTATTCTCAACATTTTATCTCGACTTTTTTCTCGAAATGTAACGACATTTTTCTCATAATTTAATGAATTTGTTCTCGTAATTTAACGACTCTTTTTTCGTAATTTAATGACTTTATTCTCAACATTTTATCTCGACTTTTTTCTCGAAATTTAACGACTTTTTTCTCATAATTTAACTAATTTGTTCTCGTAATTTAACGACTTTTTTCTCATAATTTAACGAATTTTTTCTCGAAATTTAACGACATTTTTCTCATAATTTAACGAATTTGTTCTCGTAATTTAACAACTTTTTTCTCGTAATTTAATGACTTTATTCTCAACATTTTATCTTGACTTTTTTCTCGAAATTTAACGAGTTTTTTCTCGTAATTTAACGAGTTTTTTGCTTGGCCCTAATCCTCTTCCGTAGAAATACCTTAGAATGCATAAAGAGGGTCAAATTCACCCTTATTAATTTCCACGGCGGCGGCAGGTTTTTTTGGGGCTGATTCAACATGGGTGTTGGGTGAGAGAGAGCGCTCTGATTGGCTGCTCAGTTTAGTGAACGAGTCGAAGCGTGAGAATAATAGCAAAACAGTCCAGACAGAGGTTTCACATCATGTACCTGAGTGTTCCTGGCGAATCTTTCATGTATAAGGTTCTCTCGGTGTGTTCAAGAGCAGTTTTTTTGCTCTGACGTGAGGCGACAACACAGCCAGCTTTCATCAGTGCCAGTTCTCTGGCATCGGTTTGGTGTGTCCCGACCCTTAGGATTACTTCAAAATCTGTTGTGACATTTTTACTCTGAGCCAAGAATTTGCTTCAGACTAACCCAGTGTCCACATATTCATATCTCACTACGAGTGTTGTGTCAGAAATGATGGACAATCTTGTCAATGGTGGGGAAAGAGTTAATGACATTAAAGCAATCGTTCTCCCGAAAATGAAATGAAAATGAAAACAATTCTAGTTTCTGGATGGAGGAGGATGTGAAGCAGTCTAAATGGCCGTGATTCTTACCATGTTTGGTCTCTGGTTTTTATGAGGCCCATCTGCTCCACAATCCTCTGATTTATGTCTGCTTACAAAGTTAAAGTAAATTCAACCTTTAGCACTCCAGAGCTCACCCTCCATCCTGTGATTTAACACTCCGCTCACACAGACAGGGACAGGAAGGTAAACTCTTTGTGCCACTAAATCCTGTCTGTTTTCCATTGCGTTGGACAGGAATATGCAGCATTCGCTGGGGTTCTTTCATGTCCGTCATCATCCTTCAGCTGTGTGGAAGACTCAGAGTGAGACTCACAGCAGTCGTGTCTGCCTCCACACCTTTGTCTTTGATTGAACTGAAGAACGCACACCCGTTCACTCTGTTCATGTTCCATTTTCTAGTCATTCCGAGTATCCATGGCAACACGGAACATCAAGGAGTGTGTGTGTGTGTGTGTGTGTGTGTGTGTGTGTGTGTGAGTGAACCGTTGGTGAGAGTTAATCTCCTCCATTCATGTTTCCTTTATCTAGTGAACACTCTGCAGGCAGGTTTGGTGTTCCAGTCAGTTTCGCTCTAAATCTCCTCCGTTGCTCATGCACTCCTCAGTTCACTTTACCAGGGTTTTACTCACCTAATGTTTTGCCCCAGTTTTGCTTGAATAATGGAGCTTGTCGGGACCCCAGGGAACAGCTGGTGTTTGAGTGCAAGCGTTCAGCCTGGAAGAAACAAACTGTTCTGTACACAGACAGGCCAGTGGGTCAGAGAGTGAGGATTAACACGGACAGAGATCATGAAACGCCTGTTTGACCCCGTGTTCAGAAAACACGTGAGTCCTGTCAGCGTTACTCGTGTCACTCTGGAGCTGTGAGGAACACAAAAGAGGATGCTTTGTAGGATGAAACAGTCAATTCTCATATTTGCATTATGACAGCCTCTGGTGTTCATTGGCTGATCAGTGTCTCTTTGCCCCGCCCTCAATCACTGTGGTTGTATCTGAGACTGGAAGAGTTTGGTTCGTGTTGTTCGTGTCGAGAAGATGCTGTTTTCTGCTGCCAAAGCAAATCCACTCTGATGAGATTGATACGGTGAAACCGACACCTTCATTACTGTTCAAATCACTGTGAATCAGATATGATAATGAGCGTTTGGTTTCTGACCAATCAGAGCAGACTGGGCCATCTGACCAATCAGAGCAGAGTAGACCACACACACACACACACACACACACACACACACACACACACACACACACACACACACACACACACACACACACTTTCTGCATTTTTACATTAAAAAAAAAAAACAAGCAAACAAACAAAAACATGTAGTATGATTCATTTGAATTTTCCTCATTTTGTCCCCAGAATGTCAAAAAATGTCAAGTTTTTTCACCCTTCAAGCTTTAAATCCATGTATTAATAATCAAACGTATAACAGGACAGTGCTTGTTTGCCGAATGCTGGGAGAGTTAGTGGAGTTCAGTGGGAGTCATTAGAGGTCGTGGTTTGAAGTGTGCTGTGATGATCTTGAATAAATCATGCAAAGCGTCCAGATGTAATTAGTCCGTCCTTCACACTCTCCTCCTCAGCTTTAATCACGATCAGAGTCAGCGGTCAAAATGAACGAGTTTACCACAATCCTGTCGCTATCTTTAATGTCCTGTGTTTGATGCAGAAGTCCACTCGTGCTCATTTGTGTCTTCATGACTGCTCTGTGTGTTTATCTCACACATATTCTGGGTGGTTGCTAGGGTGTTGCTATGTAGTTGCTAGGGTATTCTGGATGGTTGCTAGGGTGTTGCTATGCAGTTGCTATGTGCTTGCTGGAATGTTGCTACATGGTTGCTAGGGTGTTCTGAGTGGTTGCTAAAGTGTTGCTATGTAGTTGCTAGGGTATTCTGGGTGGTTGTTAGGGTATTGCTATGTGCTTGCTGGGATGTTGCTATATGGTTGCTAGGGTTTTCTGAGTGGTTGCTGAAGTGTTGCTAGGTTGTTGCAAGGGTGTTGCTATGTAGTTGTTAGGGTATTCTGGGTGGTTTCTAGGGTGTTGCTATAAAGTTGCTAGGGTATTTTTATGTGCTTGCTGGGATGTTGCTATATGGTTGCTAGGGTGTTCTGAGTGGTTGCTAAAGAGTTGCTATGTATTTGCTAGGGTATTCTGGGTGGTTGCTAAGGTGTTGCTATGCAGTTGCTAAGGTATTGCTATGTGCTTGCTGGGATGTTGCTATATGGTTGCTAGGGTGTTCTGAGTGGTTGCTAAAGTGTTGCTATGTAGTTGCTAGGGTATTATGGGTGGTTGCTAGGGTGTTGCTATGCAGTTGCTAAGGTATTGCTATGTGCTTGCTGGGATGTTGCTATATGGTTGCTAGGGTGTTCTGAGTGGTTGCTAAAGTGTTGCTATGTAGTTACTAGGGTATTCTTGGGTGGTTGCTAGGGTATTGCTATGTAGATGCTAGGGTATTGTTATGTGCTTGCTGGGATGTTGCTATATGGTTGCTAGGGTTTTCTGAGTGGTTGCTGAAGTGTTGCTAGGTTGTTGCAAGGGTGTTGCTGTGTAGTTGTTAGGGTATTCTGGGTGGTTTCTAGGGTGTTGCTATAAAGTTGCTAGGGTATTGCTATGTGCTTGCTAGGATGTTGCTAGGGTGTTCTGAGTGGTTGCTAAAGTGTTGCTATGTATTTGCTAGGGTATTCTGGGTGGTTGCTAGGGTGTTGCTATGCAGTTGCTAAGGTATTGCTATGTGCTTGCTGGGATGTTGCTATATGGTTGCTTGGGTGTTCTGAGTGGTTGCTAAAGTGTTACTATGTATTTGCTAGGGTATTCTGGGTGGTTGCTAGGGTGTTGCTATGCAGTTGCTAAGGTATTGCTATGTGCTTGCTGGGATGTTGCTATATGGTTGCTAGGGTGTTCTGAGTGGTTGCTAAAGTGTTGCTAGGGTATTATGGGTGGTTGCTAGGGTGTTGCTATGCAGTTGCTAAGGTATTGCTATGTGCTTGCTGGGATGTTGCTATATGGTTGCTAGGGTGTTCTGAGTGGTTGCTAAAGTGTTGCTATGTAGTTACTAGGGTATTCTTGGGTGGTTGCTAGGGTATTGCTATGTAGATGCTAGGGTATTGTTATGTGCTTGCTGGGATGTTGCTATATGGTTGCTAGGGTTTTCTGAGTGGTTGCTGAAGTGTTGCTAGGTTGTTGCAAGGGTGTTGCTGTGTAGTTGTTAGGGTATTCTGGGTGGTTTCTAGGGTGTTGCTATAAAGTTGCTAGGGTATTGCTATGTGCTTGCTAGGATGTTGCTAGGGTGTTCTGAGTGGTTGCTAAAGTGTTGCTATGTATTTGCTAGGGTATTCTGGGTGGTTGCTAGGGTGTTGCTATGCAGTTGCTAAGGTATTGCTATGTGCTTGCTGGGATGTTGCTATATGGTTGCTTGGGTGTTCTGAGTGGTTGCTAAAGTGTTACTATGTATTTGCTAGGGTATTCTGGGTGGTTGCTAGGGTGTTGCTATGCAGTTGCTAAGGTATTGCTATGTGCTTGCTGGGATGTTGCTATATGGTTGCTAGGGTGTTCTGAGTGGTTGCTAAAGTGTTGCTATGTAATTGCTAGGGTATTATGGGTGGTTGCTAGGGTGTTGCTATGCAGTTGCTAAGGTATTGCTATGTGCTTGCTGGGATGTTGCTATATGGTTGCTAGGGTGTTCTGAGTGGTTGCTAAAGTGTTGCTATGTAGTTACTAGGGTATTCTTGGGTGGTTGCTAGGGTATTGCTATGTAGATGCTGGGGTATTGTTATGTGCTTGCTGGGATGTTGCTATGTAGTTGCTAGGGTGTTGCTATGTGATTGCTAGATTGTTGCTATGCAGTTGCTAGGGTATTTCTATATGCTTGCTGGGATGTTGCTATTTGGATTATAGGGTGTTCTGAGTGGTTGCTAAAGTGTTGCTAGGTGGTTGCTAATGTGTTGCTATGTAGTTTTTAGGGTATTCTGGGTGGTTGCTAGGGTTTTGCTATGCAGTTTGCTATGGTATTGCTCTGTGCTTGCTGGGATGTTGCTATATAGTCGCTTGGGTGTTCTGAGTGGTTGCTAAAGTGTTGCTATGTAGTTGCTAGGGTATTCTTGTGTGGTTGCTAGGGTGTTACTATGCAGTTTCTAGGTGACACTATGCAGTTGCTAGGGTATTGCTATGTGCTTGCTGGGATGTTGCTGTATGGTTGCTAGGGTGTTCTGGGTGACCTTCCATTACACCCACATGCAGGCATTTCCACCTCTGATAATAACAGAAACTCGAACACTGTTTGCTAAACTGATCCTCTTTCAGTGCTTTGATATTTTGTAATTTCTTCCAAATGGTGGCAAATTCAAAAGATTTTGTTGCTTTTAAACTTGATGCACTGAAACATGTGATCCATATTTTATTCTTCTCTGTAGTAATGATCAACATTTATAATCTGTAGATGTGTTTAATATACAGTGTATTGACTTGGTGCCCTGGATATTGACAAATTTGTTATTTATTTTTTTAATTATTTAAATCCGTCACATCTGTTTAGTTTTTGTTTGGTTCCCTCGCTTCATGTTCTGATTGGTTCATTGTCCTGATATCTTGTTAGCAGTCGTCTTGTTTCATTGGTTCATGTTCATGAGTTCCATCATGTCATTGGTTGTTTTGGTCATGTGTTCCCCATAGTTTTGTACTTAGCCTCATATTAGCCGTAATTGTTTGTGGTTTACTGTGTGCTGATGGTGAGTTTTGTCAATCTGCATTTGCCGTGCTGTGGTATTTTATTGCGCTTGTGCAGCGTCATGCAGTCACTCCAGTTGCAGTTGTTCTAAAGTCATGCAGTTCAAGTCCAAGTCGAGTCTCGAGTCATTGGTTCTCAAGTCAAAGTCATTTTCTGTATTTAGTCAAGCAAGTCACAAGTCCTTACATTTGCTGCTCGAGTCAGACTCGAGTCGTCACTGTTTTGTTTGTTTCCTAACTAACAACTGATTGAGCTGAGATCTTCCAGGTGTGCTGCTACAGAGCAGACGGACCGTAAACACAGCTCATCAGGGCCGACCGAGGGTCCCACGGCTCCCATAACACTGATCTGTGGAATATAATCATCCCCGAGGCTGCTGTGATGTTCGCTCCAATGTTTATTGTTACTGCCGCTGGTTTATGGGCGAGTTGTTAAGTGGACATTTATTAACACAGTGGGGAAATGTGTAAAGAGCTGAACAGAATCTGGCTGATACAGCTGAGTCACTCACAACACTGCCATTAAAAACAGCAAGAGTGTAGAGAGAGAGAAGCTGTTTCCACTTCAGGCCTCAGGTGAAGAGTACGGATGATTACTGTTGGACTGCAGTTAGGTTCTTATATAAAACTACTATTTAGACAATAGTATTAGTCATAAATGCCGATGATCTAATGTTCAGAATGTCGAGTTTGTGACTGTGAGATCTGCGTTAATGACCGAGTCATCAGTAATTCCAGTCTTTCTTCCTGCTGAATCTATGTAGGTTTGTAACTAGTTTGCATAATGCCAGCCTCTGGTCTTGATTGGCTGAACAGCGTCTCTTTGCCCCGCCCTCAATCACTGTAGGATAGGGTGAAACCGACGCCATCGTTACTGTTCGTATCAAGAGCTGAGATTCAGATATGATAATGAGTGTTTGGTTTCTGACCAATCACAGCAGACTGGGCCATCTGACCAATCAGAGCAGAGCAGCTCTCAGAAAGGCGGGGTTTAGAGAGACCGAATCTTTGATCGAAGCGTTTCAGACACTGAGAGAAAAGAGCTGATGCTGCAGTGGATATTATGAGAAAATTAAAGAGTTTTTGACCTTGGGAAAGGAGACGATAAAACAAAATGAAGAGATTTTAGGATGGCATAATAGCGGCACATTAATGATTATTTTCAACCAGCCGTATTTCACATCACGTGCATCACTGGCAGTTCATAGCTGTTGGTCTGCAGGATCATTGGTGTTTCTGTAGGCAGCGCAGGTGAGAATGATGATCATCAGGACACAAGTGGAGCCCTGCTGCGGTTCTCAAGAGCTCTCAGGAGATCTGTGGCTCGCCTCCCACCTCACACTCCTCTGTCACCTCCTTACTGAGTAAATAAATGCGCCGCCAGCACTGATCGAATGCATTCAGAAGAGCTGCTCATGATAACCGCCTGTTTAGGTCTCCATGGAGACGAGGGAACAGCATCCGCCGACAGGCCAGCGGAGGACCGGACTGCATCTGCATTTGCATTCCTACTCATGTGAACTCATGCGCACACGAGCGACTGCAGACACACTGATTCTGAAAAGAGAGCGTCTCCTGCCATCGCTGTCTTTATTAGGACTGTTTTCTAGACATTAGTAAAGTATATGTAACGTCATATCAGCACAAGATGTTTTTGGAAACATGAGCTCTTCTTTTGTACAGCAGAATAATTGGATACATGCATTTGTTTGTGAATTTGTATAAATATATATCAGTTCAAGTTCAATGCTGTCACCATAATTGAGATCTTATGCAGTCGTATGCTACACGAGATCACATGGCCATTTTATACATTTAAATTTGCAGTTTTAAAACCAAAAAAAAGGTCAAATAATGAGTCATTAAAACCGCAGTGCATTCCTCGTGCAGTGAGCTGGTTATGGGTCACGGTCATCTGAGTGTGAAAATGCTCATACTGAGCGCAGTGCACATATTAAACACTGTCAGAGCAGAACAACACAGTGTGAGAAGAACTGGAACAGCATGATGCAACTGCATGACAAACGTGAAACGAGTCCTTCTAAATGAGGGATGATGGCGTCCTAGAGCTGCTTCTGGAGCCCATGAACAGATCAAACTGATCATTCGTCAAACACCAGCTGATGAACTGGTGCGAATCGTTCATAGAAGAATGACATCTGTCTGATGATGAGGCCAGAAACTTTAGAACTTAAGAAGATATTTAGTCAGTGTTACTTTACAACAATATAATATCAGCTGTTTTGGAAAATGTATCGGACTTTTTCCATGTTTAAGTGCTACACTGTAAAAAATTACTGTGATTTTAACAGTAAAAGACTGTAAAAATGCTGCGGTGAAAAACTGTCAATTGGTTTACAGAAAGTTTCCGTACTATATACGGTGAATAACTGTAATAGATCTAACGGTACATTTAATGTAATTTTACGGTAAAATACCGTTAAATTCACAGTTTTTGAAAGTGAAAAATAACAATTCATTGTAAAATTTACAGTGAAAACCCGTAAATTGACATTCCCACAATTCCCTGCGTGACACTTCACATTTGATATATTTTTGTTGAAATAACTCTGTTTCTTCTTAGTTTTTCTCATTTTTTTCTAATCAGTTATGTACATTAGGGTTTTATGTTACATCTAATGTTGTTAAATTAATGTTTATTGCATTTTTAAAATTTCATGCATGTTACCATGATGGTGTTTAGTGTGTGTGTGAATGACACTGTGTGCACCTTCTATATGTTAGTGTTGTCCTTCTCAGCTTGTGGAAAAGCTGCTTGTGATGAACTTTGATTCATCATGTGACTCTTATCACCACTGTGTTTGGTGACTGTCAGTGTATTATAAAGGTACAAAACAGATATTAGTACTTCATTAGGTTGGTAAATTAACATTATATCAGTTAATGAAATATGTTATTTTACCGTAAATTTTACTGGGATTTTTTTCGTGTACTGAAATCCAATGTTAAATATACATATTTAAAATGTCAAATTCACATGTAACTCCGTAAGTATGTTTACGGTTTGATGTCATTTTTACAGTATTGTTCTGGTAACCACAGCTGCCGGTATTTTTCCGTAGAAACAACGGGATTTTTTTTACAGTGTATAATCGGGTCTCCGGTGCATCTACCAACTTAAAAAAACGTGAAAAAGGACAAATTATTAATTTTGTTAAAGCTCCGCCCTCTTCTGGAAAGGGGGCGGGAGCAGCAGCTCATTTGTATTTAAAGGGACACACACAAAAACGGCGTGTTTTTGATCACACCCAAATAGGGGCAAATTTGACAAGCTATAATAAATGATCTGTGGGGTATTTTGAGCTGAAACTTCACACACACATTCTGGAGACACCAGAGACGCATATTACATCTTGAAAGGGGCATTATAGGTCGTCTTTAAGCACAGAAGAGCAAGAAAGAAAGAGAGAAGCAGCTTGGAAACAGATGGATGTCTGAGAGAAGATTTGCAATGAATAATTTAAATTTCAATCCTCTTCTCAAACAAAACAATCAAATGACTTCATTTTTTTGCAGCTTGACAGTCATGGTCACGATGAACTCGAAATAGAAATAAGCTGTTTTTATCAATTAGTCCTTGAGTTGATAAAAACAAACATACAATACATTTACAGTAATGCAATTCAGTCATTTAATGAGAGCATTTGTGCTTTTAAATCCACTCAGCCCATAGACGTCCACTGCACTGTGAGCGTGATTTGTGCTTGTTTGTGTCTTAAGGCATCAGTGTGAGTGATTTTCAGAACACGTTTTGAAGCCGTGCTGTCAGAAAACCTCCAGCCGGACCTGCCGAAGTGATATTTTCCTCTCTTGGATGTCGTACTGTGTAATTACAAGCACATGAACAGCAGCAGCGGCGTGTGCTGCTTTGTAGGAACAGCAGTAATTAAATGACAGATCGATTTTACAGTCATTATGAACAAGATGGCTGAGGAACAGACTTCCAGCTTTCTTAAATGTAGGTTTGTGTTTGGTAACAGTAACGGAGCAGCAAACACCTGCGGTGATCTGCCTGAGCTTTAAATCATTCATGATCAGGAAGAAGTGAAAAACAAACACGAGGCCATCAGGGGTCGCGATTCAACTCTTCAACTCATCGCTGCACTTTATACATGTTTGCATGAAGCTGGGGAAATATGCTTTAAAGACTGGGAAAGGTGAAATCATAAAATATTTACACCCGCTGGCTGTTTTTGTTTGGTTTACAATGCCTTGAAAACACAGAGGAAAACTGTGCGTCTGAAATGTTTCTTAAGGCTCCACCATTGTTGTGAAATATTTAACTGATTTAATCACCAAAAACATATTTATCTGTCTTTATCATGTTGAGTGCGTTCATTTCGCCCATTACAAACAATGTAACATTCTTTAAAATTGTGACAACCAGGAGGTGAAAAAAAAAATATTTAAATTTGGTTTAATTTTTCTTTCTTTTTTGTTATAACAAAATAAAATTATACAAATCAGGATGATTGCTGTGATCGAATCACAGGTTATCAGCTCTAAATACAGGTGGAAACGAAGCCTAAAACTTGTCATGATCGAGTCACTGAAACCACTCAGAAACGCAGCGCATGTGTAGTGAATATCCGCCCACTCACCTGTCAATCAAATACTGCTACAGTTTGAATTCTTCCTGGTTTTGTGAAGCTTTAAAAGAAAATAACCTTGATTTAGAAAACAGAGACTTCACGCTCCCTCAGTGTTCTGCATGTAATGACAAAGACTTTTCACATGTTTGAATAAATATGAAGTACATCTAAAGTTCACTCCACCAAAATAACCGATCATCACATTTGTGTGATGGATCACATGAGATGAGGTGTAACTGCAAATTGAGCTTTTGAAGACCGTTGTGTCGTTCAGATCTTCTCCAGCAGACAACAGTCCTATTTCTTTCAAAGGCAGAACCTTCAGTGTTTTGTTGCATGCATCATAATTCAGACGTGAGTCACACTGAAGATAAGCAGTCGCTGAGTTTATGGGGCTGACAGAAGACTGACATTCATTGGTGCATCAGTTTATGTTTATGGCACCTGTCAATAAATGTGATAGTTTGAACCAAAGGGCCAAAGTCTGTGATGTAAGCCTGAACGACATCCAACACGTGCGCCACACATCATTCACATCCAGGGTTGGGAAGGTTACTTACTTTAATAATGTATTTCACTACAGATTACAAAATACATGCTTTAAAAAGTAATCTGTAACGTATTTCATTACATTACTCAAGTTTAGTAACTTAATCTAAATACTTTGAAATACTTCACACAAAGGACCATATTAACTACAACCTGTAAATAAAAATGACCTCTACCCACCAGGATTTGGTTTTCCAATAAATTCTATTTTTAACATTTACAAACAGTTACAAAACAGTTAACAGTTACAAAATGTATATCTATAGTTATCAAATGTATATCTATAATTTATAAGACATAACCTACAGTATGTGTTGGTAAAGACTTTCAATATCTTGATAAATTAAGAAAATATTTGTTTCTTTTAACATCACATCCATATATAATTACTATTGATATATCACCCCTAAATTATATTTTTATATTCGTAAAGATGTGCATCAGAAGGATTACAAAATATTAAATAACAATAAAATATTGTTAATAATATAGGTTGTTTTATAGGTGTATAGAGTTGAATTGACACAGTGGTTTTATTAAAGTTTGTTTGTAACATTTAGAATGTTTATAAAGAAAATGAAGTGAAATGATCTACCCAATAATCTCGAGAGAAGGCCGATATTCAAAGCTGGTTTCTCATCATTTTTTTGATGCACCACCACATTTTACAGGTTTGGAAAAAAATATGATCATTTTGAGTGAACTATCCCTAGTATAAATATGTTTATACTAATATTTAACCTTAGTGCACTGATAGCTGCATTAATATTAACCATATAAACAACAAACAGCAAAGAAAAAAAAACTATTCGATTTTTTAAAAATAATCCTTTTAATTATTATTAGTGATGCACCTATTTAGATTTTTCATGGCCAACAGAAGCAAATTGGCTGATTCTGATACTGGTTGCAGATTATATTTTAAAGCAAATTTATTTGTTGTTTATTTGTTCAAAATATGTGTAGCTCTTTGATATTAGAGGCAAACACTGGATTTTTATCACAATCCCAACAAAAATGTTATGAACATGAGCATGATCGGTTGTTTTTCATTTAAATTATTGTATAATTTCAAGATTAACAGCAAAAACAGCCTGGTCTGACTTTAGCTTTGTGAAATTATGCTACATAAGACACCTGCATGAAATGCAAATTCACTCTCTGACAGTAGGTGGCGCTTATGGAAGAGCAGTGATATAGCGTGTCCATGGTTACCACTATATACAGCAGTGCTGGAGATAAGAGGAAAAGCCATCAAAACTTTTCTGAAGACAGTTCCCTTCAGAGATACATTCATATCAACCCCAATTTAATATTTATATTGTTCTTCCTATATTTGGCGAACAGTGAGCTTCTGCATGTGTGGCAGTATTTTCTATGTTGACAGGCTTAGTAAATATTTCCTGAAATTTTGGGAAATTATTACAAAGCAGTTTGTTTGCAAGCCCGGAATAAAGATCAAAATAAAACTAAAAAACCTTTGGATTTATGACCAGTGGACTACTGCATCTCTATTTTTGATCATGAACTCGCGCACGCGCCATATAAACATTTGGAATGAATTATTAAGATTTAAAGTTTGTCTGTAAAGTACACCAAGAAATTGGCTTTATAAAACATTATTTAATGCATGATTAAGTGGATGTTAATTCTATGAGGATTTCGTGTTATGTTTAAGACCTAATAAATTCTTATAAATATTAAACGTAGGCTGATGATAACCATACAAAGCTCAACGCACGAGTAAATAGGAAAATATTGTTGAATATATATATGTTGAATCCTGAAGCCGATAGAAGTTTTGTTGCAGGTGGACACAGCTTGCATTGCACTATGATGTTACTGTACGTCCTTTTTCATGTTTATAAGTAAAACCGTCTTTGAATTTCCACTAGAGAAATGCATTATGCCCTGTTTTCTTTTACTGTCTATGGTTTTCCCGTCCATTTTTTGCGTGCGATCTCATGTCTGCACTCTGCAGGTTACTAATATCTGAACAGGCAGCGCGCGCGTTTTTTTAAACGGACAGAGTCGGATAATCATCAACTATTGGCTCGTTGGTTAAAAATCCTCAAACAGTTTACGTTAATAGCCTATTAAATGAAATAAATGACAGTAGTAATCACTGTATCAAAGTAATCACTTTGGTAATCTAAAATACTTTTTGATTGTAACTGTAATTTGATTACCATATATTTAAAATGTAACTGTAACGAAATACAGTTACTCAAAATTTGTATTTTAAATACGTAACGTCGTTACATGTATTTCGTTACTCCCCAACCCTGTTCACATCACGCATCATTCATATACAGAGTCATTCACATCACGCATCATTCGCATCATCCGCATCACGCATCATTCGCATCATCCGCATCACGCATCATTTGCGTCACGCATCATCTGCATCACGCATCATCCGCATCATCCGCATCACGCATCATTCGCATCACGCATCATTCGCATCATCCGCATCACGCATCATTCGCATCATCCGCATCATCCGCATCACGCATCATTCGCATCATTCGCATCACGCATCATTCACGTCACGCATCATCCGCATCACGCATCATTCGCATCATCCGCATCATTCGCATCATTCGCGTCACGCATCATCCGCATCACGCATCATTCGCATCACTCGCATCATCATCATTCGCGTCACGCATCATCCGCATCACTTATCATTCGCATCATTCGCATCACGCATCATTCGCATCATTCGCATCACGCATCATTCGCGTCACGCATCATCCGCATCACGCATCATTCGCATCACTTATCATTCGCATCATTCGCGCCACGCATCATCCGCATCACTTATCATTCGCATCATTCGCGTCACGCATCATCCGCATCACTTATCATTCGCATCATTCGCATCACGCATCATCCGCATCATTCGCATCATCCGCATCATTCGCGTCACGCATCATCCGCATCACGCATCATTCGCATCACTCGCATCATCATCATTCGCGTCACGCATCATCCGCATCACGCATCATTCGCATCACTTATCATTCGCATCACTTATCATTCGCATCATTCGCATCATGCATCATTCGCATCACGCATCATTCGCGTCACGCATCATCATCATTCGCGTCACGCATCATCCGCATCACGCATCATTCGCATCACTTATCATTCGCATCACTTATCATTCGCATCATTCGCATCACGCATCATTCGCGTCACGCATCATCCGCATCACGCATCATTCGCATCACTTATCATTCGCATCATTCGCATCATTCGCATCACGCATCATTCGCGTCACGCATCATCCGCGTCACGCATCATCCGCATCACTTATCATTCGCATCATTCGCGCCACGCATCATCCGCATCACTTATCATTCGCATCATTCGCGCCACGCATCATCCGCATCACTTATCATTCGCATCATTCGCGTCACGCATCATCCGCATCACTTATCATTCGCATCATTCGCATCACGCATCATCCGCATCATTCGCATCATCCGCATCATTCGCGTCACGCATCATCCGCATCACGCATCATTCGCATCACTCGCATCATCATCATTCGCGTCACGCATCATCCGCATCACGCATCATTCGCATCACTTATCATTCGCATCACTTATCATTCGCATCATTCGCATCATGCATCATTCGCATCACGCATCATTCGCGTCACGCATCATCATCATTCGCGTCACGCATCATCCGCATCACGCATCATTCGCATCACTTATCATTCGCATCACTTATCATTCGCATCATTCGCATCACGCATCATTCGCGTCACGCATCATCCGCATCACGCATCATTCGCATCACTTATCATTCGCATCATTCGCATCATTCGCATCACGCATCATTCGCGTCACGCATCATCCGCGTCACGCATCATCCGCATCACTTATCATTCGCATCATTCGCATCATTCGCATCACGCATCATTCGCGTCACGCATCATCCGCATCACGCATCATTCGCATCACTTATCATTCGCATCATTCGCGTCACGCATCATCCGCATCACGCATCATTCGCGTCACGCATCATCCGCATCACGCATCATTCGCATCACTTATCATTCGCATCATTCGCATCATGCATCATTCGCATCATTCGCGTCACGCATCATCCGCATCACTTATCATTCGCATCATTCGCATCATGCATCATTCGCATCATTCGCGTCACGCATCATCCGCATCACGCATCATTCGCATCACTTATTATTCGCATCATTCGCGTCACGCATCATCCGCATCACGCATCATTCGCATCACGCATCATTCACATCACGCATCATTCACGTCACGCATCATTCGCATCATCCGCATCATTCGCATCACGCATCATTCGCATCACGCATCATCCGCATCACGCATCATTCGCATCACTTATCATTCGCATCATTCGCGTCACGCATCATCCGCATCACTTATCATTCGCATCATTCGCATCATTCGCGTCACGCATCATCCGCATCACGCATCATTCGCATCACTTATCATTCGCATCATTCGCGTCACGCATCATCCGCATCACGCATCATTCGCATCATGCATCATTCGCATCACGCATCATTCACGTCACGCATCATTCGCATCATCCGCATCATTCGCATCACGCATCATTCGCATCACGCATCATCCGCATCATCCGCATCACGCATCATTCGCATCATCATCATCCGCATCATCCGCATCACGCATCATTCGCATCATCCGCATCACGCATCATGCATCATTCGCATCATCATCCGCATCACGCATCATTCGCATCACGCATCATTCGCGTCACGCATCATTCGCACCATCCGCATCACGCATCATTCGCGTCACGCATCATTCGCACCATCCGCATCACGCATCATTCGCATCATCATTCGCATCACGCATCATTCGCATCATCCGCATCATTCGCATCACGCATCACGCATCATTCGCATCATCATTCGCATCACGCATCATTCGCATCACGCATCATTCACGAAACTGACCTTAGATTCGTTTAGTGAGATTTCACAGAACTGATCTTGGCCCCTGTTCTTCTCTTGTTCAACCCTGTTACGCTGTGACATTTCTCCCTTTCAAAACAGTCAGTTCATATTTCTGACATCATACCGTATGCTTTTTGAATAATTTCACCATTTTATCAGTTTTTCACCATGTTTACACTTATACTGGCTCAAAAGTGCAGCTGTGTCATGAGGATCTGGTAATCAGTTTTTACTGAATGATATATTGGTCAGCAGCACTCAATATATATTGACTGTAAGAATGTGCTGTTGTTATGATATTTACTGTAAAGCTGTTACTAGCCATGATCTTCAGCCTCAAAACATTTTGAATAATCATTGAAAGAGAAATGTTAATAGTAACAACTTTAATAATGTCAATTACTCGTATATATATTTTTTCAGTTGTATTGTGTGATTACAAGGTCACTTCTATATTGCACACATCAAATTGTGAGATTATCCTTCTGGGAAGAACACATGCTGGACTCCAGTACTTTGAGCTTCAATCACTGAGTTATTGAGAGAAAACGCCTCAAATGAAGCAATAAAAACCAGGCAGGGTTTCCTGAGAACGGATCATATACATTCTGAATGACTTCAACAGCAGCTATGACAGTAAAAACAATGGCCGTTTTAAATCTCAGAGCTTTATTGGATCAGATTGGTCCATCTGTGCTGAGACAGTAGCTGTTTACATACATAGATTTATATGCAAATTTCACTCAAGACTTTCAGGGACAGGGAGATCTGGCTAAACAGGATGTGATCCTGGAACAACATCCCTGTCCAGTAATGAGCGATGACTCAGATCTCATCTGATGGGAGTGTTGAACACTCACGGGCATCAGAACTTATTCAGACAGAGATCATTTCTCAGATGTGATTTTTCATTTCAGTATGCTGTGATTTAATTGCTGTTTGAATATAAAATATTCCTCTCATGTCTCTGGAAAAAAATTCTGGGCCAAACTGTTTCCTGTTTCCAGAGCAGCTCCGGAGTCGTGTGGTAATTTCATCTGAATTGGCATCTCTGATTTCTACTAAGAGGAAGGGAGAGAGTTGTTCTGACCTCGATGTGCTGTTGTCACACTGGTTTTTACTGTAAGCATTTGTGTATTTTGGGCCTAAAATGAGGGACTGTTTTAGAAATCATGTGAACTGTTCAAAGGGCCATTATACTCTATCATTCTAACGTTTGGGTTTGGAAAGACGTTTGGGTTTTTAATGTTTTAGAACTTTGTCTTTTTAACCCTTGTGCGGCAAATAAAAAAAGTTACACATAGGTCCAAAGAGGACAAAAATGTCCATATCCAAAAACTTTCATAAAAAATTTGGTCTCAGTTTAAAGACCACCCTTGGCAGATAATTGCTGAAGTAAAACTAAAAGTTTAAAAAGTAAAATAAGAAAAAAGTCACAGAGGTTTTAAGTTAATGAAAATGATTTATGAACATTATTTTATATAAAATATATATTTTATGAAACATGTTGAACTCTAAAACTGCTAGAAAATCAAAGCCATACATCTAAATAAGTTGTGTTCCAAATTTGAGGTTGATATCTCAAAAAATGAGCTTTCAGTAAGATTTTGTTTAGGCGCGATATCAAATTTTCCCCAGCAAATCTCCGCTGGTGCACACCATTTATGATCTGCATTACAGTAGAGTTTTTCTCTCAAATGTTACACAGCCACACAATTGTAGCTTCATAATAAATATGCAGAAGCAGAAAACAGGAATAAAGCGAGTATTTGCTTTATAGGCCAAACCCGAGAAAATGGCACCATCTGGCAAAAAAAAAAAAAAAAGTAAAAATTTAAACTCAAGCCTTGAAAACAGAATGAAAGCCTGTTAAAAAGACATTATAATTTTAGAGTTAAATGGCCCTGGGATTAAAAATGGCAGTTTTAATGGGGACATTTTTGTCCTTCAGTTCCAGAGAGGAACTATTTTGTGTTTCTAGTGTAAAACAGATTTATTAAAGAAAATGAGGGTGAAAGAGTAAAATTCCAATAAAAATACACACCTGTGCCAAAATTTATGCAGCTGACATTAACCAAAAAACAAAACTGAAAGACAAACATGTCCATAAGGACGCACAAGGGTCAAGGCTGCATTTATTTGATTAAAAATAGAGTAAAAAGTGAAATATTATTCCAATGTAAATCAGCTGTTTTCTATGTGAATATATAGTCAAGTGTAATTTATTCCTGTGATCAAAGCTGAATTTTCAGCATCATCTTCAGTGTCACATGATCCTTCAGAAATCATGATGATTTGATGCTCAAGAAACATTTATGATTATTGTTGATGTAGAAAATATTTGTGGAAATGGATTTTTCAGGATTCTTTTATTCAAAAGAACAGCATTTATTTGAATTAGAATCTTTTGTAACATTTTCCATGTCTTTACTGTCACCTTTGATTAATTTTAATGTGTCCTTGACTAATATAAGTTTTAAATTTTACTGACGGTAATGTATGTTTATGTGACTCTGAAATACCAGGTGTTTGAATATGACAATATACGATTTACATGAAAATAATTTGAATCAAAACATTCATTATATACATATCATGTGGAATATGACCATGTGAGAAGTGAATTTCCAGGTTTGTCAGATTATTGTTTTAAGTTTTAAAACCCCCAGTGCCATCTGAATTCATGAGTTTAATCTTGCAGGAAGGACACAAACATTCTTTTACAGACGCTCTGCTGTGAAATAATGAGCAAACGGGCCTTGAGAAAGGCTTATTTCTGCGTCTGCGCTCCAGAACACACATTCACCTCGAGATCTGGTGTCAAACGTGTCGAGGCTGTTTTCTCTCGCGCTCGACAGACGGCAGGCGATACGCTCCATTAGAGGACGAGCTAAAGAAATAAACAAACGCAAAGACGGAGGTGTTGCGAACGTATCACACTCATTAATTAACTCTCACCGAGAGAATGAATCATGTCGAGTCGCCTTTATTTTTAAGAGTAAAAAAGTGACAGATGGGAAACAAAAAGATAAACCATGACATCATAGTACAGTTTACACAAATCAAGCCTCCGTCGTCACGGGCAACTCAAGAAACATCTCATACGTGGACGAGGAGCATAAAAATACACATTTTAAGGTTCTGGTGAAAAAAAATGAATCAGTGAACTAAACAAAATGTTCTTCAGCAGAATAAGAAGAAGGTGTGATTCTCTAAGGCCACAGTGTGTGCTGATCTGAAGCATCGTAGACATCAAACTCCTGTAGGTCTTAAAGTCCCCCTAAAAATCAGGCCGGCCTCTCTTCAGAGAGTGTGTGAGATGTTTGGCTGGTTTGTACGTCAGTGAAGGTCTGAGTGTGTGTGTGTGTGTGTGTGTGTTTTACTTTGGGACGGTTGTGTCAGTGTGGACTTCCTCCGGCGGACAGCTTCAGCTCCTGCAGGATCTTAGCTCGAATGTTTGCTTGTGCTAACAGCGTCTTTATGGCCTGCACTTGTGTCCGTCTGCGCTCTCTTTCCCAATCCATCCTGCTCTGAGCGCGCGCACACCCTGCGGCACAAACAACACACACACAGCGTCGTCATGTGACAGTGACGGCGGGTCAGACATGTTCATATGGCAGAGCAGAGTTCATGTGTCTGGCTTTGGATTGGGCTGCAGGTCACGATCTGAGACTGACACTAGAGCACTCGTTCAGCTGCTCTCTCCGAAGGATCCGTCACAAATGAACAGTAAAAGACGGGAGAGGGAAAGGTACGTGTTTGAGTCCCGTGTGCATCTGATCCTGCACACTCCACTTCACTCGTGACTTCAGCTCTCTCTACTCAAACGCCTCTCTGCTGCGGTGTGACGCTCGCTGGCAGGTGAGGTCGCGGACGGGTCAGGGGACGGGTCAGGGGTCACGGGGTCATTTGGTGCTGTTGAGTTTGGACCCTGGCGGACCCTCGTCTTTTGGCGCGGCGCCGTTCTGTTGGGTTTCCTCCATGTACTGCTGCACGGCTCGCAACACGGCGTCTTCGACCAGCCGCTTACTCAGACTCACTAACTCCTCATCGTCCGGCACCGCCGCTTTCGTAACACCTACACACACACACACACACACACACACACAGTCAGTTACAGCTGTACGCTGACCAGCGCAGACAGACACAGATCAGATGATCAAACACACGTCTACATCGGTGACTGTCGGTCAGACGTGAGGTCAAGGGTTACAGCTGCTAGTCAATCATAACTCTCTTTCTCAGCTTTCAGATGTTTTAGATTTATATAAACAGGAATAATATAGGGATGCACAGATATAGATATTGTGACTAATACATTACACTGCCAAAAATGATTTTTTATTTAGTATTTTTGTCTTGTTTCAAGTCTAAAAAATCTGTATGTTTTTACTAGATAAGTAAAATGACATAAGATATTTTTTCTTTTTTTCAGTAAAAAATAAAATAAAAAATGAATTGAGTTTTTGCTTGTTTTAAGCAAAAACTCCAAGAAAACAAGAAAAAATATCTTGAAATTTTACAATTTTTTTTTTTTTTTTGATATTTGGACTGAAAACAAGACAAAAATACTAAGAAAAGCATTTTTTTGCAGTGTAACCTACAATTATTCAGCTGATACCGTTTGGGGTCGGTAAGATTTTTTAATGTTTTTGAAAGAGTATCTTCTGCTCACTAAAGCTGCTTTTATATGATTAAAAATACAGTAAAAATGTGAAATATTATTGTAATGTAAATCAGCTGTTTTCTGTGTGAATATATAGTAAAGTGTAATTTATTTCTATGATCAAAGCTGAATTTTCAGCATCATTACTCCAGTCTTCAGTGTCACATGATCCTTCAGAAATCATTCTGATATGACGATTTGATGCTCAAGAAACATTTATGATTATTATCAGTGTTGAAAACGGTTCAGATTTCTGTGGAAACTGTGACACATTTTATTTTTCAGGATTCTCTGATGAATAGAAAGTTTAAAAGAACAGCATTTATTTTAAATAGATTTTTTGTAACATTATAAATGTTACTTTTGATCAATTTAATGCATTCATGATAATTAAAAGTATTAATTTCTTTAAAAAAAGAAACATACTGACCCCAAACCTTTGAGCAGTATTTTTTTAAAAACAGTATTAAACAATAATAAACCCAAGAATTGTCAGTTTACTATTATAAATAAATAAAATAACCCCTCACATTATCTAGTTATTATTATATAATTATTTGTAAGTTATTGTTCATAACTGATATGATAAAATGAACAGTGTCCATTACACTGAAACTACAGTCGAGAATTGCTCATGCTTAAATCAGGAATCAAAACCTGAATGATTGTTGTGTTTTTTTACTAGGGCTGGGACAATAAATTATTGAATCGCGAATCGATAAATTATTCAAAATCGATTCTGAGATTTTCCGAATGCATCGTGATTTTTTCTCGAATTGATTCTGAAGCTTAGTGTTTAACAGCAGATGGCGCTGCTTTAGACACAGCCTCTCTTCCAGTTCCTCACACACACACACACACACACCTCTTGAACCTTCCATAAAGTTTCATAATTTAATTAATTCAAATTAAAAAAAATCATAAAGTTTGAAAAGGTTGAAGTGAATCTCGAGGTGTTTGCAGTGGGCTGTTCACAATCTCGCGTCATAAAAGCTTTCTGAGGTGTAAGTACATTCTCAGACTCAGCCGAACGCACGAGCGCTCTTCTTCATGAGCATTTGAGTGTGCGGTTAAAAACTAGCCTAGAGCGCCATCTGCTGTTAAAAACTAAACGTAGAATCGATTCGAGAGAGAATCGCGATGCATTCGGAAAATCTCAGAAGCGATCCATGAATCGAGAATCGAAAAATAGAAATGAATAAAATAACCTGATAATATTATCAGCTGAGAAGTAAATATATCGTGCATCCCTAAAGTAATGGAAAACGTCACAGTATATTTACTACTGCAAACAAACACAGTGGGGGTGAATCTGCGTCTAGTTCCCTCAGTAGTAGGGTAGTGAGGGGTTGAAGTACACTACACAGAGACAGTGAAGGAGGAACACGTACTTGTCCGTGCAGCACGCTGCCTGCTTTGCAGAAGATCTGCAAGATAAACAACACATTTAGCAACCTGGAGTGATTTCCCCACAACCACAGCATCAGAAACCATCAGAATCACACAGATGGTCTGTGACGAAGCACGACGAAGACCCCGACGCTTCTGTTCAATCACGATCGGCTGATTAACACTGCTGAGATCATGCTTTGTGAATTTCAGAACAATCAGGATGGCTTTGATTCATGATCGTGACAAAAATGACATTGCTGATTATTTCCCCTGATACTGTAATTATCATGAATAATGTTGAAAATGCACAATAAATTACACCACATCTGCTCCTTGCTGATTGTGCTGATTGTGAACCCAATTTGACTCCGTGATTGATCTGATTCTCACATGTCCTGTGTGTGTCTGACACAATAACTGTTCATTTAATAACTATCTGTAGAGTCACAGCCCAAAACACAACAACAGTCTCTCTGGTGTCTGCACAGTACAGCTTGTTGTTTGACATTTAAAACCCAAATCTTAGTGTAGTATTCAATAAAACATTGGGACACTTTGATCAGAAAACATCTGAGGCACACTGAAAACATGAAAAAACAGACACAACAGCCAATACATCCAATCAGATCGCATGGCTTCAATCACGTCCTGCTCCTGTTTTACTCACTGAGCATCCACAGACACAACCGCCAATTAACTAAACGCAAGTATGAACGAATTTGATCCTAAAATCGACAAAATACGTCAAAAGTGAAGAACAAATCAGGATTTATAAAGGCAAAAGCTGACATGAAAACATTCTTATGCGTCCCGACAACTGAAGAGTCCTAGTTTTTGTGCTCATCTATACTGGTAATTCAAATAATCAAACATCGTTTATTTCAATGCAAATATTAAGAATCATGTCCAATATGCGTTAAAGGGGTCAAGAATTGAGAAATCAACTTTTCCTTGAGCTTTTGACATATAAGAGTTCATCGTACTATAAGAATATCCTTTAAATTTCAGAACTGGAAACCTCCTTGTTAGTCCAATAAGAGCTTTTATTGACACCAGACCCAGAGAACGACTGATCCTGGAATGCGCCTATAGATAGTGAAACTCCGCCTCCACAGAAGAAATCAACGCCTACTTCATCATTGCATCATTAGCTCCGCCCACTTGTGTGTTAGTGAGATGAGGGGGAGAGAAGAGCGATACAGGACTAAAATAACATTACCTTTCAAAGGATCCTAATGCAGGAATATGATTATGTCTCAGTTGAGCTTTATTTATTTGTGTTCGGTTCATTTCACTGTGGATTCTTTGGTAAATCAATCGCATTTCAGTGCAAACAGACTTTTACGATATGAACTCGACAGTAATGCAACAACATGTCAGTAACTGTGTTCATTCTAATGCCTGATCTGATATTAATGATTCATGTACAGTCAGATGATCTTTGTCTGTGTGTCAGTAAATCAACTTCACCTTGTTTCTCTTAGTAGGATGAAAATAATCTGTTATTTAAACAGCGATCAAAGAACGCTTCCTTTACAATCGCTGGAGCTGTCAATCAAACAGAGTTTATCAGTGACTGAGTTCTGGACTCACACCAAAACTCCCGTTTTATTCAATGAATCTCTTAGTTACATCATGTTTGCACTGTTAGTTATGATGAAAGCATTCGTTAGTGTGCAGAATGACGAGATCACTGCTTTCATGAGCTCAACAACATGTCTGTGATCGACTACAATGTTCATCACTGCAACCTTTCATGCCACAATCTAAATATAATGCTATAGATCTAAATGTATGCAGTACTTTTCACGATTAGTGAACCTTGAGAGCTGTAATAGTAAAAACATGCTAAAAGAGAGAGTAATACTTGGTAATAATTATTTTATATGCAAAGATGTCAGCCAATCACAGCAGTGGGCATTTACACTGAAGTCTCACAGCAGACACGCCCCTTAAAACAGAGCGCTCAAATCAGGGTAGGAAAAATACCTTTTATTTCTAAATTATTTAATTATCTAAATTATTAACAATTTTTCAGTTCATGACCCCTTTAATATTCGGAAGCTTTCGAACATTCACATTTAGGATCATTCTACGCATGTCTATATAAATGAGGTCACAGACCTCACATAATTCTTTCTAAAGAAACACAGAGATGATTCAGCTTCACAGTCAGTCAAGTGAACTTGAGAAATGGAGCTAAAAGGTTAATGCTAACGTTTGAATATAAAGTACAGTACTGAGCAAGTTTACTACAGCAGAAAAGACAAATATATGGAGCTGCTTATGTGATGCAAACACTGAAATGTATTTACAAATCATGCACTATGATAAAAGTGTTTTGAGCTCATAACGCAGTATTATGCAAGAGAACCACGTGAAAATAAGTCTTTAGTAATCAATAATCTGCTCCTGTAAGCGTGAAAAGGAATAAAAGTTATAGGTGTTTTACTGCCACTAGTGGTCATTTCAGCTGGAAACTGCAGTGAATTTTATGTATTGTTATTTTGTGTGTGTTTGGAGCCCTGTTTTTCCAATAAGCCGTGTTCAAAGGTTTATCTTGTTTACAGATCCAAACCTCCTAAAACAAGACAAACACAGGGATTTGTGGCAGTGCAGAATGAACTGACTGATGGCATTTCCTCAGGAAGCTTCATCTCCTGTCTGCTGATCTCGGAGGGGTTTCATTCGCTGTCCTGCAGGGGCTGAGGTCACGACCTGCTCCTAGATCAGTGCTCAGCGCCTCACCTCTTTCTAATCAACCTGTGCTTCCCATCGAGGAACAATGTGCATTTACTGTAGGATGGTCAGCTTGTCTTCCGCCCACTTTAGAAAGCAAAGCGCCAGCAGCTATTTCCAGAACTCATTTCCAGTGAAATGGTGCTGGTGCGCGGCCAGAGAGTCTCTCACAACCGGCCCACAAATACAATATAAAAATAAACATGCGGCATCAAGGGCTTGGCTTTTTGCATCTTACATTTTAATGTCCAATTAAGAGCTGCTGACTTTAATATAATGCTCATATATGGCAGCAGATTTAAGGGGTCGATTTGTTTGGTTCTCCTGTGCAAGAGCGAAATGTTTCCAGAATGGCCACCGGCTGAAAAAAGGTAAAGGTGTTTGTTTTTACAGCCATCTAGTGTACCGGAGTCAATCTGACGGGTATATTAGGGGTGGAGATTCATGCTTTTCTCTAATAATCATATGTTTTTGTATGATTCCCATCGTATGAATTCATCACCTCGAAACAGATGCAGATGCAGCGCTATATATATTTGGATATATTTTGGATATATAATATTTAATTCCATGGACAGTGTTGGTTAGAGTGTTTACTCCCTTTACAGTCCTGTTATAAAAGACACCAATTATGCAAAATTCATTTTTTCATGGTGTTTGAACACTGATGTGTGTAAACAACCAGCCTGTAATGGTAAAAATCCACCCACTCCTTTTTTTATAATACCCATAAATCAGAAGCAGTGTCTGAAAACACACTCTTCCAGATTTCCCCCTACTGTGATGTCACAAGCCCCGCCCATGACTGCCCTATTAGTATATATCCCACCCTGAGTGAGTCCGCCATGTTTATGTCCATGCTATAGCGCTTATTGATATAATGTCTGTGCCACATAAACTTTACGAATGTTCTGTTTTTTGATTTACAAATGAACATAAGGCATCTGAGCCACTGAGGCCAGTGGATGAATTTCATTTATGAAGGAAATATGCTGAAGAAATTAGGTAAAGTGGCTGCGTGAGATTCTCCAGCTTTGTTGTTGTTGAGCTGTTAAAGCTCCGCCCTCTTCTGGAAAGGGGGCGGGAGCAGCAGCTCATTTGCATTTAAAGGGACACACACAGAAACGGCTTGTTTTTGCTCACACCCAAATAGGGGCAAATTTGACAAGCTATAATAAATGATCTGTGGGGGATTTTGAGCTGAAACTTCACACACACATCCTGGAGACACCAGAGACTTATATTACATCTTGTGAAAAGGGGCGCTTAAGTTTATTTATTTGTGAAAAATACTATAGCACGATTACAAAATCAAAAAGTTGAGCTTTACACAATACAGATTCTGAGCAGCTTCACGTTTCGTTTGTTTGCGTGAACAAGCCTTAAATCTGGAAACAGATCGTTGTTGGTGATTCATCATGCTTTTTTAGTTTTGTCTTAATTCTGAAAGTTTGGCAAATCAGCCACAGCTCGAAATAAAATCCACAGAAAACGTGAATCATACACAGTGGTGTCCAGCATTCATATGGCGAGCCGCTGAGAGCGAACGGCAAACACACACACACATTCACAGCACTGTGCGTTTGGGAGCTCTTATCTGTGTGTGTGTTTATCTCTGGAGAAGAACCGCACAAGGTAATCAAATCTGACCTTACAGCGAGACACGCGGGACATGAACATTTGTGTACTTTCTGTACCCAAGGCTGCTGTTTCTGCTCTGATGGATCACTGTCCTTCACTTCATCTCACACAAACAGAAGAAGAGACACAGAGAACAAGAGAAGAGCGATCGGCCTCCATACACACACTGACACGTTTAACACAAACCGCATCAAATGATGTTTGCCACTCTGCAGGACATCAGACAGCGCCGTGTCAGTGTGCAGAAACTGTGTGTGAACGTCTATTATTTATCTGCATCCCACTGCTTCACCACAACCTCTCGCTCTGAGAGCATCACACACACGCTGGGCTCTCGCTGTGACCCCGTCAGCCTCATAAACACACTGTATTTCTGAACCCCATGAGATCTTCCCATGTATACCGCACGCTTCCCTCCGCCGCTCTCTCATGCGTGTGTTTCTGCTCCCTCGCGCTCTTCACATCACGTGAGCTCAAAGTAGGGCACGGGCCTATGCGCACACCGTGTGCACTCGTCTTCCTCAAACTGAGCTTCATCTGAACAATGATGGATTGCGGTCCTGCGGGGCCCCAGGGCTCGGTGGAGGCCCCTCCTGATGCCACTCACTGTGAGACGCATCCTAATGTTGATATAACATGGAACTATGCTGCAGTTTTCAAGTGCAAAAGGGAAGCTTGTTATTACGACATTCAAAACACGGAAACAGCCTACACTCTTAAAAATAGAGATTCCAAAGGGGTTTTTTTTGCAGTGATGCAATAAAAGAAGCCATTTTTGGTTCCCTTAAAGAACTTTTCAGTGCACAGATCTCAAAAGAGATAGCCTGAAGAACATTTTAATCTCAAGAACCTTCATCCACTATAAAGAAAAGGTTAAAGGTCCTTCATGGAACCATCAATGCCAATAAAGAACCTTAAACAAAAAATATATGTATAGTGAAGAATAAAAAATTCAGGCTGCTCCCTAATATTCGACTAATCGTTAGTCGACCAAAAATTTTATTAGTCGGTTAAAAAAAATAACCTTTTAGTGAAGTCACACAGATGTTCACCTATCATCCATTGACCTCAAATATGACTTATTTGAAACATGCACGTAGTAGCAACTTTACATAACATTAACCTAGATAAATGTGCACTATAATTAGGTAGGGATGCACCAATATGAAAATGTTGTCCGATACCGATAATTCTTTATATTTAAAAGCCGGTAACCAACATATTGGCTGATAAATCTAAATCAAAAATTGCATATAATTTTTGAGAGATTACAAAAACAAAATTCTCACCATTAAAAGCCACGTCCCAAGCACACAATCATAACATTGTCATTATAATTTTATCAGACTTGCATTGTATTTTCCTTTTTGAAGTGATTTCAATCATATTTCAAGCAATTCAAAACCATAATTGTGGAGAGTGCGAATCTGAGGTGTCTCAGCTGAAGGAAAAATTATGCATTATTCATTGCCGTTAATATCTCGGACAAATTTTCTTATTGGACTGATAACGATAACATTAAAAATAAACATATATTGGCCGATAATGATGTATCGTGCATCTCTATAATTAGGCGCATATCAAAGTGTTTGTGTGGAGTGTGAAGCTGCTTTACTGCACGACATGGATGCGCCGGCGCGATCACTGGCATTTTTTCTCATACAGATAAGAGTAATACATCATTCGAAACTTTTATTTGTGTGAACTCACAATAACAAGAAAATATGCTTTTGTAAAATAAAGAAAACAAACAGGATATGTTTTCTGCTGTCTTGGTCTCCCTGAATTGGAGCATGTCACAAAAATAAACCCAAACTCAACATATACTTGCCTCACAGACATGAGAAATATATCTATAGAATGCTTAAAATGTCAAGCAGGGTTGGCAGGTTTTCAAAACAAAACCTGCCCAATTGCTACTCAAAACTAGCCCAATCGCGTGTCAGGGGGGTCCCCTGGTAAAATTCGCATTCCAGGAGCTAAATATAATGTTATTTGGGGTCGCTTCAACACGTGGACATGAAAATCAACCCGCGGAGGCAGTGTTAAAGTAGCCCAATTATGCAGGAAAACCGTGGACTTGGCAACACTGATGTCAAGGGATTCTCAACCGAAAACAAATATTCTCAGATTATGTAATATACGTGCATATAGACCTATTCACATGCTTTTGATTCGATTCCATTCCCATTCGATATCGATTATTTTGGATGTAGTATTTCAGTTAAAGCACATGGCAAATTTTCTAGAGGAAAAAATCTACATATGAGTCAGCTGGTACTACTATAATAATACTGAAGGTTAAAATTAACGTATTTATATACAAACACTTAAATTACACTCAATGATGTTTTTATAAATGAAGTTTAGAATTACATAATCATACTTCTACTCCAATTTGTTTTTTTGAAATATAAACATTTTTAAATCACAGCTGTCATAACTGATTTATTTAAACATGCATTAAATATTGTAGAACATTATAATGAATATGTAACGGTGCATAGCTATATTTATCATAATGTTGCTTTCTAGAGTTCACTTTTCTAGCTGACTAATGAGTTTATGGTCACTGAATATGTTTTTCTGAGGTAAATGTGACGTTACGTGACATTGAAGCTGTTTTATTGACGTCTTTCCGAGGTTGAAGCACTGATTGAGCGATTACACGAGACATGATACGGATTTCAGTAAGTTGTACTGTATATTTTAACATACCTTCAGATGTTCATGTTTATTTTGCGCTGTAACTGGTATTAAAGCGGAGGAGAGGATGATCACATGCTTCTCTTTAACTGAGGCGCTAAAGCGATCCGTCACGCCACATTAAACAGCGCCAAAACGGTATTTATTTTCTGAATCTCATAATAAGATGGACGTCATTTGAAATCTGAGACTTTGCTTCATATCAAAAGTAACAGATTATTGTGATTTATTGGATGGGAGGCGCTACATATTCTGCTCATTCATCAACTGAAAACAGACTAGACTAATCGATTCTTGGGATTTAAGAATCGATATCGGTTCGTAAAAATGAGAATCGATTAAAATCGAGAAATCTATATTTTTACCCAGCCCTAATATTGACACATCCACTAATGCAAACACACAAAACATTATCAATGAATTATTCAAATGTTTAGACAGTCTGTTTTGATCTCCATATCCATTTACATATATTATATATATCTTCCAAGGGGTTTTTTCCCTCCTAGGACTTTTTTCCCAGTGCTAGCACGCTGGGTTTTTCTCCTAGGGGGTTTTTTCCACCCCTGGGAGTCAGCCGACATTGGCTTAATGTAGCACCATCTTGTATATGTTACATATTACCACGCTTGCTTGTACAGCTTATTTTTAACCATTTCTCTTTTTTCTGTGCTCCTAATATGTAAAGCTGCTTTGAAACAATTACAAATTGTAAAAAGCGCTATATAAATAAATTTGACTTGACTTGACTTGACTTGTTCTTGAGCGCAGATTAGGCTATGTATTATAGGCTTGTTATTATGATTTATATGACTTATTAATATACACGTGCGATTAGTCGACTAATCGCTTTAATGAACGACTACTAGTTGACTAAAAAAAATCTTTAGTCAAGGGAAGTCCTTAAACAAATAATTCCAACTAAAATTATAAACATTTTTAATTTCTATCACATGGTATCACAACTAAATAATTGTGACGTGAAAGTCGAGTGAATCCTATAATGTAAAATTACAATAATCTACACAATAACTCACTTGCTCTCCTCTCGCTGATCTATAAATAGATGCATTATATGATATTATCTAGGTTATAGACAGTGTTTCCGCCATGTTTCATATAGAGACGCCCCTTCCCACGTCACAACTCGTGTATCATCTACAGATTGAGTTTGCCGTGTGTAAATACGACTGTCACACACTCACATATATGAAAACGGTCACATCTGTGAGATGAAATGACAAGAACGAACACACCATACTGTACAAGAGAACCTCGACTAGACAATGATGTTCAGATGGACACTGACTGTGATATATATGAGTTTTTCACAACACTGAAGCTAAATCTCTTTCTCCAGCCGTCTCTTTCTTCATTACCGATTAACAGCTGGCCATAGAAACACAAGCAGACGGTTTGATCCTCACCCTAATTCCAGACCTAAATGTTACTATATCTAAATGGTGTTTCACACATCCAGATGAGCACATGACCTTCTGTGACGCCCACATCCAGACTACAGACACTCCCACCTCCAGAGATCCCAATCACCGGCGTCCTCTGCTAATCAACATCGTTTAGACTCATCGTCTCATCGGATTCCCACCCCGAGCGCTGCGATCAGACGCTCACAAAGCCTCCAGCTGCATGTATAAAACAGGCAGAGAAAGGAGCGCTCCTCACTGACACACGGCATTCTGGGTCCACGGCTGCTGGAAGAACGGCTCCGAACACTTACTGAGCTTATCCTGCGGTCGGGAGAGAGGGAAGCAGCACAACTGCCCCATGACGGCCGCGCTCCTCTGGCTGATCTGTCCTCAAGCGCAGGAGTGGTACGATCCAGCCATGGTGCGAGTGAGCGTGTGACTGTCTCTCGGTCCGCTGCGATTATGCAAGTGTGTGTGTGTGTGTGTGTGGAGGGGGCTGGTGGGAGATTGGCCGACTGTAGCTCCGCCTCCATCCTCATGCCAGCTTGAATAATTGCTCTGGAACGGACAGCGGCTTACTGCTATCTGTGTGTGTGAACAAGACCTTTAAACACACATCTGTCCTCTGCTCACACACCCTGAAACCAGGGCAAGACATTTCTGCACAAATAAACACTGTGTGTTTGCGCTCGCTTCATTAATCAGGATTTAATCTGACATCAAATGCTCTGACAATTAAATTACCTCATGTTACATTTGACAGTGACTGTAAGCCATTACGTTACTAATTAGACTACAGACAAAATAGCAACTAATTGGGTTTTACGATTCATTAACAATACTGGTGTTTTCAACATAGAGAGATTCATCACACTGACATGAGCTACAGGACACACACACCCTACACGTACCCTTAGCCTAATTAATCCCTAAAACCAGGTCTCGACCCACAAACCGGCTTTCAGAAAGTGACCGGCCAAAATGTCCTTACATTACTCTCTTTGTCCTCAAACTCAAAGCTGTCCTCACAAAAAATAGTTGTACATGTACAATGTCTCAGTGTTTTTGTTCATTCACTGGTTGTTAATGGTCACCAAGATGGTTTAATTCCAGCTAATCTTCAAAATATCAAAGTCATACAGGTGTGAGTGACGTGAGGGAGATTTTCATGTTTGTGTGAACTAACCCTTGAAGGAGCATCATGTGAGTTAGATGTCATTTCAATCCCTTCAGTGCTGTTCATGCAAAACACAGTTTCTGAGATTCAGTGAGTCTGAGAGCAGCTCATCGTGAGACGTGTCTCTGCTGACGCTGACAGATGACTCTTGTTATTACTGACTAATGCCATAAACGTTACTCAATCTTACACGACGTGTCCACAGTTCAAACTTTATGAAGCCAAAGTCCACACTGACAGCATTAAAGGCTTGATTAGACGGTTTATGAGAGTTGTTTTAAGTTTCACACTGTTCAGGGTTACTGCAGTCCTTTAGTTCAGTTTTAGAAGGTTTCTCCTTGTAATAAATACTTCATAGCGCTTTATTGTTGCCTCTTTTCCCTGATAGTAATCATCATAATTTATCATTCGAAAGCTTAAACACTCAAAATTCATCTGTTGTGAAATTTGACATCGCATTACCATGAAAATCCTCCTTTAAACCTTTTAGCGGCTCAATTTTTGTGATATCAACTTCAAATTTGGAACTTAACTTGGTTTAGATGCATGGCTTTGATTTTCTGCCAATTTAAAATTTAAAATCTATAGACCCCTTAAAAGTTTGTAAATATTGCAACGTTTCCTGGTGGGCGGGGCTTAGCTGGAGGCAAAAAGAGACGCTGGACTAGCGTTGACAAGCGTAAGCTAGCATGTTTTAGGAGGGATATATTAAACATGGATGCAGAAGAAGGTTCAGAACTGTCCGAATATGTACAGTCACTGACTCTGCGGGACCGTGACAGCTATTTTTGTAAATTAACTTAAGTTTTGGATATTTCCTAGACAACATATGAATTACTTTCGGGTGGTTCGGGGAATTTTGTCAAGGCTTATTGTCTAATGTAACCTAACGCTGGGCTAACTATGATTATGGCTAGCAATGTGGATTATTTTAAGAGACCATTCAAAGGATGGCACACTCATCTAATCGTTGTATGTTTGTTTAACATTTAAGCTAGCTAGTGCGCTGAAAGTTGGCGACTTTTCACCTATAAAACAGAAACTTGCTGATTTGTACTAGATAAAACCAACACACCATTACATATGCATCGATTATTTTACCTGATATGAAGTGTGCACTGCAAACACGAGTATTATTTATGATCGTCTCCGTCCAGTCTGTACGCCATATTGCTTTCAACCACAATTAGCTTTTTGATTTCTGTGAAGGAATGTCTGCCGGGATCTGGTAAAACTTTAGTTTTGAACCAAAAGTGCTGTTCCTTCTATTCTGGCAGCCAAAAACACAACAAGATGACATTTTAAAGTCAAGACCTCAAACTTTTAGCGCGCCCGCTATTAGTTCTTATTTATGTTTTGTCTCCAGCTAGAGCGGTGACGTCACAGTGACGTAGGCGATTAAGGGGTCTATATTTTGCCTATAATAAAGTTTAGTTCAGTATAATTGCTTTACAGTAAACAAACTTCTAGAACATTTTGACACGTTCATTGTTTGAAGTGCTTCACTTCTGTTTAGTGTCCTTAAAGGATTAGTTCACTTTCAAATAAAATTTTCCCGATAATTCACTCGCCCTCATGTCATCCAAGATGTTCATGTCTTTCTTTCTTCATTCGAAAAGAAATGAAGGTTTTTGATGAAAACATTCCAGGATTTTTCTCCTTATAGTGGACTTCAATGGGCACCAAAAGGTTGAAGGTCAAAATTACAGTTTCAGTGCAGCTTCAAAGAGCTTTAAACGATACCAGACGAGGAATAAGAGTCTTATCTAGAGAAACCATCTGCCATTTGTATATACTTTATGAACACAAATTATCGCCTTCCAAGTGCTTCCGCCAAAACTGCACTTTTGTATTCTTCATAAAGCTTACGCTGTATGTCCTACGCCTTCCCTATTCTACTTACGGAACGAACGCAGCGCCAGTTCCATTTTTTCTGTAAGTAGAATAGGGAAGGCATAGGATAAGACTCTTATTCCTCGTCTGGTATCGTTTAAAGCTCTTTGAAGCTGCACTGAAACTGTAATTTTGACCTTCAACTGTTTGGTGCCCATTGAAGTCCACTATAAGGAGAAAAATCCTGGAATGTTTTCATCGAAAACTTTAATTTCTTTTCGACTGAAGAAAGAAAGACATGAACATCTTGGATGACATGTGGGTGAGTAAATTATCAGGAAAATTTTATTTGAAAGTGAACTAATCCTTTAAAAAGAGTCCATCTTTGGTCTGTATTCCAGCGTTCATAAATTACAACCATTTAAGTTCAGATCTATGATCAAAATGTTATCATATTACAGGTTCATTTTTTTATAACTATTTGAAAATGAACATTGAGATGATTTTTTTTTGCAGTAGCTGTTTGCTGCACACGGTGAACTGACTTCAGAAAACACTAGGCTTGTTCGAGATGGCAGACTGATCGGTGTATGACATCAAAGTACCGCGAGAGCGTTTGAGAGCATTCGACACCTATGCTGTTGATTCGCTCTTTGATGTCATACACCGATCGGTGCATCTTGAACAAGCCTACTGACAGTCACAGATGAATTCACTCAGATTCTGTTTGGCTTTGGTTTTAGTTAATATTCTCACTGTATCGTCACTGAAGAGTCTGGGAATGAAATAACTGTGCAGAATGATAATTATTGATTCTGTTCACTGGATTGATGCCATGATACTATAGTGATGCTGAAATACATATGCCAACCTGAAGACTGAGGCAGAGAGACAGATGTTTGGCTCTATTTCTGATAAACACACATTTCCAAAGCATGACAATTCAACAACAAACAGTCATGAGAACTAGCGTCTCACACACACACACACACACACACACACACACACTTCACTGACTAAAGCCCAAAGTATAGACCAATTCAGAGCAGACGTCACAGTTACGTCACTCGCAGCTGCGCGCTCACAGTGACAGAAAAACAGCAGTAGCAAGTGGAGGAAAATGTGCAAAATCCACTGAATAAGAGAAAAATCTTTTGTTGTGTTTTTGGATGTCAGAATCAGAATGCAAAAAATATAGACTTTTATGTTGCAAGTCACAGACCGGACTGATGAAACCTGTGACGATTGGTCTACTATTAAAGCAGGAATTTGATGGAAACAGTAAGTCTACATAATATTCACATATGCAGTTCATAGTTGCAGCATGATATAATATTTAAACCTATAACATTTTACATAACTTTTAAACATAGCATATAACATTTTTATTTCACAATTCTGACTTTTTTTCTTGCATTTGCGTGTTTATATCTCTCAGTTCGGACTTATAATTCACAATTGTGAGTTTATATCACATTTCTGATGGGGGAAATTCAGAATTGCAGGATATAAACTTAAAATTCTGAGGAAAATCTCACAATTCTGTTTTTCCTTCTAAAAAATATGTAATATAAACTTGGATTTGCGATAAAAAAAGTCATAATTGTGAGATATAAACTCAAAATTAATTCTTTTATTCTGTGACTTCCATAGACTGCTACTGCAGAACTGTCATTTTCTGCAGCCATCGCTGTTTGCAAACACATAATGTGTCTGTACTTAGATTTTTATGTGCAAGCGTGATGCAAATTTTGTCACCGGCAACTGCGCTTAAACGCTTGTACGCACATTGAACTTGTTTTGCACTAATCAGTTGTTCCACAAGGTGGCAGCACTGGCCGGGGCCGTTGTTTCACAATAGAAAACTAAAGAAGATACAGAACAACAACAACAATACCAGAGAATGCAAGAACAACAGAGGCGGTGAGGGGTTATGAGAGACACAACTTTAGTTTAAAAGAACACAAAGACATTTTTATTAGTCATAACTTCTGGAGAGAAATAGCGCAGACACTGGACAAAGATGAAACTTTCTGAAGCGCATGTGTCAGTTCAGTTCAGGCTATGCATTCGACGTGTAAAAAAACAAAGAATGATAATGAGACATTCACTATAGGGTGTGTTCAAGCATAAAGAAGCTGCTTCGTTTGGTCAAATCACTGGTTTGTTTGCAAGAATATGATGTTATCATGGACGGACGGCAGACGTCTAGAGAATGTTAAAACAGCACCTTCAGGAAGGATAAACATGAATGGCTTTATTGATGGGGATTTAAGACAGAAATCTAGCAAACAACACCTTTTTTGTATTCCCAGCAAACACAGAACATTCCCCTAATGTTCTCATATGGTTCCCGTTTGGTTATTTTTTGGGAAACCAATTCTGGGAACACACTGGAAACATTCTCCCAACCAACAGAGAACATTGTATTTATGTAAAGAAAACTTTCCTGTTGTAAGGTTGTCTGTTCTGGAGTCTTTCTGAGAACCAGAAATTCACTTCTGCCACATTTTTAGCAACAGAGACGAGAGATATGGTGTGACGCTCATAAAGCTTATTGTAAAAACAAGCGTTTCATAATGACATAACATCAGTCAGTACTTCATTTAACCCCATAAAGGCAAACGGCTGTCAGTAAACCTTCCTGATCACATTTCATTCGTGCCGTGTGAACACTACAGTAATACAGCGAACTAACGTTGACATAATGTTAAAGCAGTGAACTGGACCTCAGAGTAGTCTGGTTTGTCTCCTTTCGTTTCACCACAGGCGTCTCTGGTCTGCTGACTGCAGGATTTAAGCAGTGTGACGTGACTTTCTAGCAGCTCCCTGATAAAAATACTTGATGCAACCAAAATCTTGAAGCATGAGATCAGTAAGTTCCTATCACAGTAATGAAACACTTCACCATATAGTAATCCAATCTGTAAAGCTGCAAATCGCATTACACATTTCATTAAATACCACATTCAGTGTGTCCATCAGGACTTCATTACCACAACATTCAGCATAACAAAACCAAACTGATCACAAACACACACATCCTCACAGAGTCATCAACCCTGGACCATCAATCATGCATATGTAAATGTTGAAACAGTCATACTAATTTTTCACAGCTGTTCTGATGAAGATCATATCATATTTGGCTCCTGTAACACACTCGTCCATCTCTCTCCTCTGATCTCTGCATTAACACACATGTGATCAATACTGGCCAGAGGCGCTTTCACAGAACACACAGTCTGAGAGTCCATCTGACCAGCGTCTCTGACGTCACACACAATACTGGCTGTAAACGAAACACCCGCAGGTCTGAACTCCACATCGGAGCGAGATCTGAAACTAACAGTGACAAATGTATTTGCAATTTGCAACTTGATATTCAGAGATTAAGAGAAGTATTATTTATGGAGACGCATTTCCTTACAAAATATTCAGAGATTCTGAAGGATTCAAGATCATTCCTGAAAGATGCCGAATGGAAGATTTAAGAGTGGTTTTTGGAAAGGCATGTCATCCAGGGATTAGAGAGCCGAGCTTATCCTAGATGAGCTGTGGTCAGACACCGTCAGATATTAACAACACCATCTGTGTGTGTGTGTGTGTGTGTGTGTGTGTGTGGAGCAGAACATGACAGGATTCAATCTCAAAGAAGAGAACACATCTGCAACTGTGTTACAATAATACTGTCACCAGCTGCTGCAATAGGATTTGCTAAAACAAAATGTATTAAATGGTGAATTTTAGTAGTTTTGACCAGGAGATCAAGGTAGAACATGCAGTATATCTACATCATTCTGTTGTCAATGATGGGCATTCAGATATTACCTTTACATTTATGCATTTGTGATTTATGTTGCATTCATGATGCACATTTGATCAGTTCATGCAGGGAATCGAACCCATGGCCTTGTGTTGCTAGCGGCATAATCTACTGTTTGAGCGAGAGGAATGTATGTCGTTGCATGTTCTGATATACAGTATATATTTACTGTGGATACACTGTAAAAATGATTTCTGGAGCTGGAAATTAGAGAGGAGTGATTAATCGTTAAAAGATGGTGTTAAAAGTGAAGTCTTTATGAGTGAGTCATTGAATCATTCATTCAAAAGATTTGTTCAAAAATGCTGATTCATCCAGTAATGAAACAAGTGAAGTCTTTATGAGTGAATCACTGAATCATTCATTCATGAGATTTGTTCAAAAATGCTGATTCAGTATTTATGAGTGAGCCATTGAATCATTTATTCAAAAGATTCATTCAAAAATGCTGATTCACCCAGTAATGAAACAATTTAAGTCTTTATGAGTGAGTCATTGAATTATTCATTCATGAGATTTGTTAAAAAATGTTGATTCACCCAGTAATGAAACAAGTGAAGTCTTTGAGTGAGTCATTGAATCATTCATTCATGAGATTTGTTAAAAAAAGCTGATTCATCCAGTAATGAAACAAGTGAAGACTTTGAGTGAGTCACTGAATCATTCATTTATGAGATTTGTTCAAAAATGCTGATTCAGAGTATATGAGTGAGTCACTGAATCATTCATTCAAAAGATTTGTTAAAAAATGCTGATTCATCCAGTAATGAAACAAGTGAAGTCTTTATTAGTGAGCCATTGAATCATTCATTCAAGAGATTTGTTAAAAAAAGCTGATTCATCCAGTAATGAAACAAGTGAAGACTTTGAGTGAGTCACTGAATCATTCATTTATGAGATTTGTTCAAAAATGCTGATTCAGAGTATATGAGTGAGTCACTGAATCATTCATTCAAAAGATTTGTTCAAAAATGCTGATTCATCCAGTAATGAAACAAGTGAAGTCTTTATTAGTGAGCCATTGAATCATTCATTCAAGAGATTTGTTAAAAAAAGCTGATTCATCCAGTAATGAAACAAGTGAAGACTTTGAGTGAGTCACTGAATCATTCATTTATGCGATTTGTTCAAAAATGCTGATTCAGAGTATATGAGTGAGTCACTGAATCATTCATTCAAAAGATTTGTTCAAAAATGCTGATTCATCCAGTAATGAAACAAGTGAAGTCTTTATGAGTGAATCACTGAATCATTCATTCATGAGATTTGTTCAAAAATGCTGATTCACCCAGTAATGAAACAATTTAAGTCTTTATGAGTGAGTCATTGAATCATTCATTCAAGAGATTTGTTCAAAAACATTGATTCACCCAGTAATGAAACAATTTAAGTCTTTATGAGTGAGTCATTGAATCATTCATTCAGGAGATTTGTTCAAAAACACTGATTCATCCAGTAAAGAAACACTTGCTTACTTGCCACTTCTTTTACAATTATTTGTGAAATTTACAAGCAATTTCTAAGCAAAAATGCTTTAAAAATAAATTCTACACCAATTCTTCCATTGTATGTGAGGAGAATGTGTTGCTTTCTATAAATATCCGCACTAGAAATGCTTCATCAGTCCGCTGTAGGAAGCGAATAATACGTTGATCAGATTCATTAGCCTCATTAGCGTGTGCCAGTCCAGATGATCGTCTCGCAGCAGGAACATCACATCTGAATAACGAGCCTCTGATGACTTTACACATCATACGGGCTGCTCGTCTGTCTAGATTAATAATTGCCTCATCTTTAATTTTCCATGACCATTACCACCGCATGACCCCAACAATTAAACTACTCTCAGACTTCTATATATAAACGCCCTCTTATGATTGGCTGACCTCTTTGCATGTGAAATGAGTAGCTAACCACGCCCACACTGAGATACTGGATAGGTGTGGATATGTAAATATGGTGGTTATATATTAATGAGCTGGTGTTTGTTTTGTCAAAATCATTATTTTTTTATGAACAAGTTGCTTCTTGTTCATTTCAGTAAATGTTCTGGATGACGTCTGAGTTCAGTGTGTCCCATCAAACTCTAGAAAAGAGCAAGAAAAGCCCAACGCTTCAGTGCAGATCTGCTGAAGTGATGGAGAAACACATGTGTGTCAGTAATCTGGACACTCAGACACACACCTCAAGGGCTATAGATAGAGCGAGCGTATTGATCAGAGCAGGAGACGCTGACTGAGAGACTATTGATCGTGACTCAGATCAGATTTATAAACTGCTCACCTCACGCTCTGGGTCTGCTTTAACACACTCACAGCCAAACGACAGGAACGGTGTGACTTTGAGTAAATAAAATGAACGGTTAGCTTTATTAGGAACTAATAAATAAAGCATGCATTAAAGACATCATGCATGTTGTGCTAGTCTTTTCTGCTATATTGTGCTGTATATCAGAGTGAAACGCTTCGCAAACAAGAACAAATGTTGGGCGGGGCTTGATTTTGTCTGTGGGGAATTGAATGGATGCTATTGGTGGATCTCATGTGAGTGACAGGTTGCTCCGCCCTCATCATCAGAGAAGAGAAGAGATGCTGCAAGAGGGAGGAGAAGATATTCTGATTCAAGATTATGAGGAGCATGAAACAATGATGTGCAGCGATAAATCATTTATGAACACTGCAATATTCATCTGAAATGAATGTAGGAGGTTAAAAGTTTGTTTAGGAGGCCAAAACCGTCATCTCAGATCCTGACACATAAATCACAGTATTTCTATGGTATACCACTAATAGTATACTGTGGTAACCACAGAAGCTAACCAACTATGGGATTTCATCCAAACAATGTCATTCAAGATGGTGCTAATACAAAACAGTCACAGATTTACTGTGATATTTGGCATCTAATCAGAGATCTGTCAGAGATAATGACTGCTTGAACAGAAACTAAGAGCTTCAGATGAACTAGAGCAAATCAACACTGCCCCCTGGTGTCAGCATGTGTAATAACACTAAACCCCTCCAGTGAGCTCACATCAGTTCTGTAAGTCTTTTCTGTTCTGACAGTCAGTATTTTATCTGGTCTACATCTGAACTGAGAAACACTTCACATTACACTGCTCACATATCAGATATTACACATCAATACTAGAAATAACATTACTGGCAGCCAGGGATGGGCAGTATTTCTGATACATGTATTTCAATTACGTATTTCAAATACAAAATAGTATTCACCATCAGTTCTCTTCTTATAAATTACTTGTTTGTCACTGAGTCAGTGTTGCTGATGCAAAGTAGGCCCTTTTTTACCAAACACCAATTAAATAAATTAGGATACAATTATATGAGTCATTTGCAATTGTTAAACATTAAAATGTTTACTATAAAACTAACCTTCATTTGGGAGATCACAGGGATATTTGAATATTTGATCTGTTAAAGCCACAACATCAAGTCAAGTCATCTTCATTTATATAGCGCTTTTCACAATACACATTGTCTCAAAACAGCTTCACAGTGACAATAGGAAAATTATTATCGAGCTAAAGTTGGTTTTAGATTGAATCAAATGTGTACATTTTGTGTGTACATTTTCACCACTATAAGTCGCTTATTCAGTCGCTTATCCCTGATTTTGCGGAATCATGGGATGTGTTGTCTTCAGCTGGTGGAAAAGAATCAGGATGGGACTTGGTCAGAAATCATGTTCATGGATCAGATTAACGTTACTGTAGTATGAAGCAGGGACCGATCAAATAGGCCAACTGATGGAAGGTTTGCGAGGAATTTTTAAAATACAAAAATACTGTAGTTTATTTTGATACATGGTGTGGCTGCTGTATTTTGTAGTTTATTTTGATACACTTAAAATTAGAGTATTTTGTATATTATTCTAAAATACATTTTGATGTATTTTTGCCCAACCCTGCTGGCAGTCAGTAGATTACAAATAGATAGATAGATAGTTTCCATGTTTACTAATTATGTTTGTTCCTATGGTTATGTTTGATTTGCACTCGTCTCTCATTATGTTCGTCTTGTATATTGCTGCGTTCATGCCGTGTTGTAATTAGCATAGTCTCGAGATGACTACACGTGATGTTGTTTTTGATGTTGAAATTATGCTTTTCTGTGGAAACACTATCAGCGCCTAGATGAATCTGCAGCGGTCAGGAGGTACAAGTGGGAGCTCTCAGAAAATTCCCATCTTACAAGCTGTAATTACGAGCTCTACGAGGACCTGGACACTTTTTGCATGTGGAAATCTCATAATTACGGTAATCACAACATGGTGTAAATGCACCCTGTTCAGTTTGGTTCTCGTTTATTGTTATTATGTGGTTAGAGTTGTTCCCTGCCTGACTTCCTGTTTCTACCCAGTATTTTGGATTATAATAAAGACTGTCTACACAGTGCACTACAGCCCACAGCATGCTGAAGTGAACTAAGACTAATAAATGCTGTAGAATTTTTGTTTATGGTTAGTTTGAGTTAACTAATAAAGCTTATTGTAAAGATGAATAATAAATAAAGATGAAGATATTCCTTCAGAGTTCATGAACTGTGTCCTCAGACGAGTTAAAAGCCCATTTTCACCGTGTTCCTGTTGTTGTTCTGCAGTTTAATCACAGCAGAGACATCTGCCGAATACTGATCTCTTCACGAGTCACTTCCTGTTTGCATCGTACACTGCTTACCTGTGCTTTGATCAGGTTTGCCTGCCTCATGATTTAGATTCGTTATCCGCTCACGGATTATACAACTACTCCGAGTACGAATTTATTACAAATACACGTGAAATATGAGGTGAACCTGTGTAAGAATAAGAAGAAGAATGAATCAAGCATTTCAGAGGAAGTACCACAGTATTCACTGAAGTACCTTCAAGTCTCATGTAAACACAAATGTATATATGGGAATATCACACCTACTTAATTCCCAGATAAAAGCTTCCCTAGAGGACATATGGAAAACTGCTATTCAGGGCATATTCCCTCTAGACAAATCAGGAAAAAAACATCAAGAAAATCTATCTAGTACTGGAAGCAGAAGATGAAGGGATGGAAAAGCTCTCACAAACTGTCACTAATGTGGTGAAAAGCCGTGTAATGAGTCATTAATCTGAACACTGTCCCTTTTTAACGGTTCGTTCATTCATCTAGGCTCAAAGCTGTGCGTTTAATGATCTAATAAAATATCTCAAATCAATATTTAGTGCAGCGTGATAAGCAGGATAATGTGCATTCAGCCGGTTGTTATCCTAAAATAAAGTCCTTCAGGAAGCGCTTCACATCAGGTCTGATCATCCCGTCAGGAGTTTATTGTACGCTAACAACCGTCTGGATGTACATTATCCCTGAAATGTGTATTGTCAGAAAGAAGTCAAGTTATGGAAGAAGCAAAATAGCCCAAAGTCTCAAGATTGACCAGTGCCTGAAAACACTGTGGATTTAACCTGTAGTGTCCCACCTTAAAAATACAGTTACTCAGATGTGCTTCACCAGGACGGGCTTTCAATATTTTTCTTATTTCAAGTACAAATTCTCGAGATAAATCAAGATACATTTTCTATACAAGAAAATTACATTTTGACAAATGACATTTTTTTCTTACTCCATTGGCAGATAATTTTACTTGTTTTAAGCAAAATGCACTTAAAGCTGCAGTCTGTAAGATTTGCCTCTTTGTCGCCATCTCTGTTTGAAACCTGCAATTGCAGTTATTTGCAGAATTATCATCTTTTCGTGGGTTGTGCGTCGGCACGGCTCCTCAGCGCAGATGATGTTTGCTGTCAGTCACTGAACCGGTGTGGAAACTGAACTTCAGAATCACAGATTCTACTAGTGTTGTCACGATACCAAAATTTTGACTTCGATACGATACCCAACTTAAATATCACGATACCGATATTTAAGCGATACTATGGCAAAAACCTAAAACAGCAGGAAAAGTAAATAAATAACATATGACAGAACTTCTTTCTTCACCAGTGTGCAGCTGATCATTCTGGATTTGAGCTTCATTGCCGTGAAGTTAGAGTTAGATTTAATATAATTTTTAATGTTTATTATTTTCACGCTCAATAAAATTGTAAATTATTTGCTGTTATGCTTTTTTATACATTTAAGTGTTTTTGACAGTAAGATTATTGTAAAAAATATATTACTGTAAATAAAGCAATGTTATTAAAGCATAAATTGGTTTAAAATAACCGTATATACCCTTCACACAGGGGCGTAGTTTGTGGGGGGGATGGGGGGGATGTAACCCCCCCAATATTCAAATCCATCAGTTACAACACCCCCAATACAATACAACCATACCAACGTTCAACCCCCCCAAAGTTGAAACCAAATCTACGCCCTTGCCTTCACATATTTATATATTTTTAAATTAATTTTATTTTTGCAACCAGATATCACTTATTAAACTTAGACTCAATAATACACCTCAGGTCTGCTTGCACGAGTAAAATAAATAAATAACACTCATTTAATGTTTGAGAGCATAAACATAATGCTGGTATCACATTCACTAACCTGTCGCTCTTTAAATTCTTTGTACAAATCGGGATGTTTGACGGCAAGATGCTTTTGACTCCCTTCGCTTGTGTTATTTTGTAACATCTTTTGCAGACGGGCTTTGTGGTGTCCGTGGGCTTGCCCTGACAGTCGGCAATGTAAGCAAAATAATGCCATATTTCGCTTCGTGCATCTGCTTTCTCAACAATTTGTGGACGGTCTGCACCTGTATTTGCAACCACACCTCTCGTTTCGTCACCATAAAAGCCGTTGCGCAATTGAGAGGAATAAACACGTACTCAATGTGCCTTAGAAGCAGCACATTAGGAAATACAGCTGGCACTCAAAAGTACCGGTACTAATAAAATGAAGAACCGGACCGTTTTTAAAAGCAGGGTATCGCGATACCTTTCTAGTTCCGGTATATCGTGCAACACTAGATTCTACGTCTTGAAAGTGTGACCAAAATAAGAATTTTCACTGGAAAATATCATCTGAACAAGTAAGTAACATGCCAGTTTTGTTCTGACCAACTGAGAAAAAAAGCATTACAATAAATCGCGCTGCCAATGGCGATTAAATCTAATGATTGCTTAGCTTGGATCACGTCAAATTGTGCAAATTATTATTGTTATAGTTGGTCCTCAAATTGTGTATTATTTAGTGTGTATTAGTGTTACCTGTAGATTTCAATTTCTGTAGCCACTCCACAGTCCGACGTCTTTTGCTTTTGACTACGGGTGAATCTCCAGTTGTCACTGATGATCGTCATTTTGATCATTCTGGATTACAATCCACCATCAAAATGATAAATTTACTTATTGCAGCTGCTGTGAGAACAGGCTATAAATGATCCGTCACCTGCACCTCATCTTCACATGATATAGCTACTAGCTGGGACTCCTTCTTCATGTAAACAAACGTGACATAATGACGCAAAGACGAGCGGCTGCATGCTTGAATTTCCTGCAGAAACTCACCAGTACTGATTTAATTATAAAACATTATTACAATCTTACCGTTGTGAATCAGGCTAAGGTACGGCTGAACACTGGCTGGTTATGTACTTGCTCAAATTGATTTTGGATCATGTTTAACCAAAAAAAAGTTACGGACTGCAGCTTTAATGGAGATTTTTTTCCCCCCAGGAAACAAGACTTGTCATTTTTCTTGTACAGAAAATGCATCTTGATTTAAGAATTTTTAGATATTTTGACTGGAAACAAGACAAAAATACCAAGTAAGAAAAGCATTTTTAGCAGTGTAAAACTGAGCTGCCTCTAGAAAGGTGAAAAATGCTGAAATCAATTCTACAAAACAGAGAAAAAAATAGGTAGGAAATCTTAACACCCATAATCCACTGGGCATGTTGCCGTCCAACGCCAAGCCCACCAGTCTGCTATGAGTCCAATACATCCTTGCTTTAGTAGGAAATACTTCTTAGCAAACTTTTAGTCATAATGATGCAAGAATTCAAAGACTGAACATTTAGAGGGAGTGAACTAGCTTCAGTTTCAGTGAAGATAAAGCGTGATGCAGACAGCGGCTAAAGACTGCAAAGAATTGTAAATATGGAGAGAATGCAGAGATGGAAAGTCTGAAAAACCTCAGTGTGTGCAGTCAACATTTCAAACTGGATCAGCCCGAACAGTGTTTTAGGCCAAACAGAGGGAAAGACTGAAAGAAACGGCCGTTCCTGAAGCAAAACTCTGTCAATAATGATCCATTTTACCATAATGCTGTTTTTCAGCAAAGCCCTGAAGCTGTCAAATGACAAATAAACGTGAATTACTCGTTCCAGGTAACACAGAGGAAGAGTAAACACTCTTCATGTACATTTACTACCAACACTGTAACAAGACAAAACAGCACTGTGGTATATAATACGGCATTATTATCCAAAACCATCACACAGACTGAAATAAAAGACCTGGAGTTTGGAAATGACCTGCAAACCTGAGCCCAAATCACAAGCCAGAAGATGTGCTCTACAGCAGTGCTTCTTCACTGGACCGACACGAGAACTGATGCTGAACTGAGTGTATATCAGTGTTTCTCCTGTTCACTCTGCTGTCCAAACCTCCGTTACACCCCTGACCCTGTCCAGTCCAGAAGCACTGCTTCATACCAGAGGAACCAGATGTACAAAGATGAACGTGGTTTACTCACTGAACGTGACGCTCTTCTCGCAGTGGTAGTATCCATCTTCGGGTCTTTTTCTTGAGCATGGAGCACAGGTCCACTCTACACACGCATTCGTCTCCAAACACACGGCTCTCGAAGTCGGAGAACAGCGCCGGATCCAGCTTCTTAACGCCCTGCGAAGACACACGCACACGCGTCACACAGTAAGTCTGGAGCAAACAGAAGGACTGGTGAGGGAAGAGACTGTACAGCGGGGCTGGAAGCGTCTGTCGTGGCCGATAACCCCAGCAGGAAGCCTGTCCTGTGGGAAGATTACAGACGCGCCTCCTATCCGTGTCCTGCACATGAAGAAGAAGCACTGTCTGTCCGTCACGTACACACTGAAGGAACGGATCAGCCAATGTCAGAGTTTGAGATCCAGTCCCTTTCATCATAAGGATAAGAGCAGCGTGAACTCTGGGACATGAGGGTGAGCCGTCTGTTTCAAGTTAGTGGGAGGTTAAAGCTGTGTAATGTGTGTTTGATTTGATTGTGCTGGAGCAGAACAGAAGATCTGGCGTCAGTCTCACCCCTCACTGTCTGAGCAGATGGCTTCATCCTCACAACACCATCAAACCGAATCAGTATTGATTTCTTAATGTTTCTGAAAGAGTCTCTTCTGCTCAATAAAGCTGTATTTTTTATCCAAAATACAGTAAAAACAGTGATATTGTGAAATATTATTACTATTCATGCTATTTTAGTTTTGTTTTCGAGTCTCATACAACAGGTTTACGTGCCTCCAGGGTCCATCCAATTTTCCAGCTTCCTGTGTTTTCACTGTTATATGGTAGGGGGCGCTATTACGGATCTTCTGAAAGTGTACAGAATCTCCGGATTAAAACACAGAGCAGAAACAAGCGTTAAAAGCAAAGCATTTGTCTTCGACAAAACGCAATTTTATCAGCTTTTTGTTATTTTTAAAAAAAAATAAAACCCACATTCAAGTGCTGATAAAAAAGAACGCATGTTAAAGGGTTAGTTCACCCAAAAATGAAAATAATGTCATTAATTACTCCCCCCTCATGCCGTTCCACACGCGTAAGACCTTCGTTCATCTTCAGAACACAAATTAAGATATTTTTGATAAAATCCGATGGTTCAGTGAGGCCTCTATTAACAGCAAGATCATTTACACTTTCAGATAGCCAGAAAGCTACTAAAGACATATTTAAAACAGTCATGTGACTACAGTGGTTCATCCTTAATGTTGTAAAGTGATGAGAATACTTTTTGTGCGCCAAAATAACAAAATAATGACTTTATTCAACAATATCTAGTGATGAGTGATTTCAAAACACTGCTTCATGAAGCTTTACGAATCTTTTGTTTTGAATCAGTGGTTCAGAGCTCACATTAAACTGCCAAAGTCACATGAACTATTGAAATTCCTAAACACATATGACATAACGAAGCCTCGTTTACTGAAATCATGTGACTTTGGCAGTTTGATTCATGCTCCTGAATCACTGATTCAAAATAAAAGATTCGTAAAGCTTCATGAAGCAGTGTTTTGAAATCGCCCATCACTAGATATTGTTGAATAAAGTCGTTATTTTGTTATTTTGGCGCAAAAAAAAAGCATTCTCATCGCTTTATAATATTAATATTGAACCACTGTACTCACATGAACTGATTTAAATATGTTTTTAGTGCATTAATGGATCTTGAGAGAGGAAATGTCATTGCTGGCTATGCAGGCCTCACTGAGCCATCGGATTTCATCAAAAATATCTTAATTTATGTTTTGAAGATGAACGAAGGTCTTATGGGTGTGAAACTTCATTTTTGGGTGAACTAACCCTTTAAGTTTTTTTGTTTGTTTGTTTAAAAGCAGAGGCTCTGTTCTTTCTTTTGATATATTGCACGTTCATATATTCATACAACAAAATATTCTGGGGGCCATGAAATGTTTATCTCAACAAAGACAGTCTCAAAAACACGGTTTAAAATCGCTGGTGTTTCTGACGTCACAAACTATCTTGTAACCAATCATGTCAAAGTGTGATCGTCAACGAGAGCTGGTGCGAGTCAGTGGGGGTGGGGCTAATTTGCATATTCATAGAACTGCGTATACTAAATGAGGCAAGAGTGTAGAGTTACATTCAAGCTATTTTTAAGGCATGAAAAAAAAAAACATTTAAATATGTCATTCTGGTGATCAAAGATGAGTTTTAAGGGATAAAATGATTTAACTTTTGAACGATTCTGTATCATTAACAGCTTTAGAAATGGGCACATCAGGCGCATTTTCACTAATCAAAGCTGAATTATACACACCTGTGACTGCACAGATAGACTATATGATTGGGTGGAAGAATAGTTTATCATGATTGCCAAAAATAAATGTCAAATATCACTGTTGTCATTGACAAAGCAGTATTACAGTGAATTTATTCTGCATTATGTCTACAGGAACAGTCCTGAACCGCGGTGAGAATCAGCTGTAATCACAGCACTGATCGTAACGCTTCAGCTCATCTCGTTCAGAGGAAACCTGCAGAATCTCAACGCTGTTTATGTGAAAAGAGCAGAGAGTAAGATGGCAAACTAAAACACACAGACTCTGCAGTATTTGCTTATGATCAGATAAATAAAACTCCTCCTTCAGCACACACACACACACACACACACACACACACACACACACACGTCTTACCTGCTTGCGTAGTTTGGGAGCTCGTGAGAGTTTGAGGAACGTCAGATGAGGTTTGAAGGCTTTGTCATCTCCAGAAACGATGCCGCTCTCCTCAAACGCCTTCCTCACACTCTCTGGGTGGAGAGAAACACACACACACAGCCTCAGAGACACAGATGCATCCTGGGATAGTCTATTTACAGCCTTCCCGCGGACGGGCCTGAGACCGTCCTCGATGTAAGACAAGAACATAATCAATACAGAGAGAGAGGGATGACATTAGCAGACTGAGCTCTCAGGATCTTGAAGGTGTTTTCACTTCCAGCAGGGATCCAAAACACTGTGCTCACATAATCACCGGTGGAGATGAGAGATTTTTACATCATATCAATCTCCAACACTGGAAACAATAAAGCCATTAAACGATTTTTTTACTCAGCCAATGGCAGATTTTATAAGTGAGGTTTGAACTGCACTGAGGAGAGGATGAGGAGAGAGGAAGAGCGATGTACCTGCCATGAGCGTGAGTGTGTTCAGATGCTCTCCTTCTGTGATCTGAACAAACACCACTTCCTGTTTAAAGTGTCCGACTCCACAGAAGGGCAGGATCAGCCGGCGTCCCGCCAGCAGCGCGTTCAGAGGAGCCTCCAGCGCTGAGAGAGTAGACGCAGCGCTGCACACACACACACACACACACACACACACACAGATCCTGTTAGTCGTGTCATAATTACTGCTGTGGTTTGAGATTTATTGCATGTTGTCACTGTGACAGAGTCATTATATACAAACATTAGACTACAGAATGACATCACTGACCAATCACAATCAAGCATTCAGATACATTGGTTCAGGAAATATTTTTTCCATTCATTTCTCCCATAGGGATTTCAAAAATGTCTTTGTTAAAGCATCATAAGCCATGAAACAAACCAACCAGCTACGAGGAGAAACATGACATTACAAACTTTGATTTGAAAGTTTTTGAAAATCAGATAAAATACAAAAGATACAAGAGTGTGAACTTCAGTGAGGGAATGAACTACAATCCCATGAAACATTGAGAATGATATGATGGAGAAATGTAAAACTATTCATTTAAAGATCTTGATTTCATCTGTATATATAAACAATATATTTTAAGTTTATTGCAAAATATGCACAAATATTTTTAAGTATTTTGAGAACGGCTTGATTTTTCATTCGCAGTGCTTCATGGGACTCTTCATCCACTCTCTGATTGGAGGAATTTTCTGCACAGCATTATGGGTAATGTAGTTTTTCACCACGAATTCCGCTGTTAAACATGATTAAGTTGAAACGGGCTAACAGAAGCAAATGCCATCGATTAACAACCTCGTAGCTCACAGTACGACTGACTTTACAGGTTTATAAGTTATTGTTAAAAAATCAGATGGAGATTTTACTTCAGGAACCGACTGTTGCATTCTATGATAATCTTACTTGCCTGAAGAAGAATTGTTTATTGCAATTATTTTATGATTGATCATTAGTGTCTTTTATCATACAACTGTCGCTGCTGTTTTAAAGAGCAATAAACCGTGTGTTACATAAGAAATAACTGACAACAGATCGGTGAATTATTAAAAACTGTCCGATAATAGATCATTGAATTGTTTAATTGAGATCAAATTATTTTTCAATAATAATTTAGCAGCCTGGAATTATTTATTCCTCTTATAGCATGGTCTCAAGTCATTTTTTTACAAAGTATGACAATGATTATAAAAGTATGATACTTTTATTATTATTATTATTATTATTATAAAAAAAAGCACTGATTATGTACTTTATTTAATGTTAAAAGAATTTCATGTGAGTTTGAATAACATTTTGGATGACTTTTATAGCTGTACTGAATGTAGCAATAGATAATTCACCTCAGATCTTGAAAATAATTGAAAGGAAACAAGAACAAGAGCTGTGAACAAACAAGTCTGTAACTCAGTATGTATTTTTAATATTGTTTAAATAATGTAATATTTATGAGTTTATGAACGAGTGCAGTGTGCTTGCAGAGAGACTCCGCCCACACTCTCTTCCGATTGGCTGTGATTTCTGATTGATTTGGTTGCGAGTGCAGTGAGCTTGCAGAGAGACTCCGCCCACACGCTCTTCCGATTGGCTGTGATTTCTGATTGATTTGGTTGCGAGTGCAGTGAGCTTGCAGAGAGACTCCGCCCACACTCTCTTCCGATTGGCTGTGATTTTTGATTGATTTAATTGCGAGTGCAGTGAGCTTGCAGAGAGACTCCGCCCACACGCTCTTCCGATTGGCTGTGATTTTTGATTGATTTAATTGCGAGTGCAGTGAGCTTGCAGAGAGACTCCGCCCACACGCTCTTCCGATTGGCTGTGATTTTTGATTGATTTAATTGCGAGTGCAGTGTGCTTGCAGAGAGACTCCGCCCACACTCTCTTCCGATTGGCTGTGATTTTTGATTGATTTAATTGCGAGTGCAGTGAGCTTGCAGAGAGACTCCGCCCACACGCTCTTCCGATTGGCTGTGATTTTGATTGATTTAATTGCGAGTGCAGTGTGCTTGCAGAGAGACTCCGCCCACACTCTCTTCCGATTGGCTGTGATTTTGATTGATTTAATTGCGAGTGCAGTGAGCTTGCAGAGAGACTCCGCCCACACTCTCTTCCGATTGGCTGTGATTTTTGATTGATTTAATTGCGAGTGCAGTGAGGTTGCAGAGAGACTCCGCCCACACTCTCTTCCGATTGGCTGTGATTTCTGATTGATTTGGTTGCGAGTGCAGTGAGCTTGCAGAGAGACTCCGCCCACACTCTCTACCGATTGGCTGTGATTTTTGATTGATTTAATTGCGAGTGCAGTGTGCTTGCAGAGAGACTCCGCCCACACTCTCTTCCGATTGGCTGTGATTTTTGATTGATTTAATTGCGAGTGCAGTGTGCTTGCAGAGAGACTCCGCCCACACTCTCTTCCGATTGGCTGTGATTTTTGATTGATTTAATTGCGAGTGCAATGTGCTTGCAGAGAGACTCCGCCCACACTCTCTTCCGATTGGCTGTGATTTTTGATTGATTTAATTACGAGTGCAGTGTGCTTGCAGAGAGACTCCGCCCACACTCTCTTCCGATTGGCTGTGATTTTTGATTGATTTAATTGCGAGTGCAGTGTGCTTGCAGAGAGACTCCGCCCACACTCTCTTCCGATTGGCTGTGATTTTTGATTGATTTAATTACGAGTGCAGTGTGCTTGCAGAGAGACTCCGCCCACACTCTCTCCGATTGGCTGTGATTTTTGATTGATTTAATTACGAGTGCAGTGAGCTTGCAGAGAGACTCCGCCCACACTCTCTTCCGATTGGCTGTGATTTTTGATTGATTTAATTACGAGTGCAGTGTGCTTGCAGAGAGACTCCGCCCACACTCTCTTCCGATTGGCTGTGATTTCTGATTGATTTAATTACGAGTGCAGTGTGCTTGCAGAGAGACTCCGCCCACACTCTCTTCCGATTGGCTGTGATTTCTGATTGATTTAATTACGAGTGCAGTGTGCTTGCAGAGAGACTCCGCCCACACTCTCTTCCGATTGGCTGTGATTTCTGATTGATTTAATTGCGAGTGCAGTGTGCTTGCAGAGAGACTCCGCCCACACTCTCTTCCGATTGGCTGTGATTTCTGATTGATTTAATTGCGAGTGCAGTGTGCTTGCAGAGAGACTCCGCCCACACTCTCTTCCGATTGGCTGTGATTTTGATTGATTTAATTGCGAGTGCAGTGAGCTTGCAGAGAGACTCCGCCCACACTCTCTTCCGATTGGCTGTGATTTTCTGATTGATTTAATTGCGAGTGCAGTGAGCTTGCAGAGAGACTCCGCCCACACTCTCTTCCGATTGGCTGTGATTTTTGATTGATTTAATTGCGAGTGCAGTGAGCTTGCAGAGAGACTCCGCCCACACTCTCTTCCGATTGGCTGTGATTTTTGATTGATTTAATTGCGAGTGCAGTGAGCTTGCAGAGAGACTCCGCCCACACTCTCTTCCGATTGGCTGTGATTTCTGATTGATTTAATTGCGAGTGCAGTGAGCTTGCAGAGAGACTCCGCCCACACTCTCTTCCGATTGGCTGTGATTTCTGATTGATTTAATTGCGAGTGCAGTGAGCTTGCAGAGAGACTCCGCCCACACTCTCTTCCGATTGGCTGTGATTTCTGATTGATTTAATTGCGAGTGCAGTGTGCTTGCAGAGAGACTCCGCCCACACTCTCTTCCGATTGGCTGTGATTTTTGATTGATTTAATTGCGAGTGCAGTGAGCTTGCAGAGAGACTCCGCCAACACTCTCTTCCGATTGGCTGTGATTTCTGATTGATTTAATTGCGAGTGCAGTGAGCTTGCAGAGAGACTCCGCCCACACTCTCTTCCGATTGGCTGTGATTTCTGATTGATTTAATTGCGATGCAGTAGCTTGCAGAGAGACTCCGCCCACACTCTCTTCGATTGGCTGTGATTTCTGATTGATTTATGCGAGCATGGCTTGCAGAGAGACTCAACTCTCTTCCGATTCTGTGATTGATTGATTTAATTGCGAGTGCAGTGAGCTTGCAGAGAGATCCGCCCACACTCTCTTCCGATTGGCTGTGATTTCTGATTGATTTATTGCGAGTGCAGTGAGCTTGCAGAGAGATGCCCACACTCTCTTCCGATTGGCTGTGATTTTTGATTGATTTAATTGCGAGTGCAGTAGCTTGCAGAGAGACTCCGCCCACATTATTATTATTATTATTATAAAAAAAAGCACTGATTATGTACTTTATTTAATGTTAAAAGAATTTAATGTGAGTTTGAATAACATTTTGGATGACTTTTATAGCTGTACTGAATGTAACAATAGATAATTCACCTCAGATCTTGAAAATAATTGAAAGGAAACAAGAACAAGAGCTGTGAACAAACAAGTCTGTAACTCAGTATGTATTTTTAATATTGTTTAAATAATGTAATATTTATGAGTTTATGAACGAGTGCAGTGTGCTTGCAGAGAGACTCCGCCCACACTCTCTTCCGATTGGCTGTGATTTCTGATTGATTTGGTTGCGAGTGCAGTGAGCTTGCAGAGAGACTCCGCCCACACTCTCTTCCGATTGGCTGTGATTTCTGATTGATTTGGTTGCGAGTGCAGTGAGCTTGCAGAGAGACTCCGCCCACACGCTCTTCCGATTGGCTGTGATTTTTGATTGATTTAATTGCGAGTGCAATGTGCTTGCAGAGAGACTCCGCCCACACTCTCTTCCGATTGGCTGTGATTTTTGATTGATTTAATTACGAGTGCAGTGTGCTTGCAGAGAGACTCCGCCCACACTCTCTTCCGATTGGCTGTGATTTTTGATTGATTTAATTGCGAGTGCAGTGAGCTTGCAGAGAGACTCCGCCCACACTCTCTTCCGATTGGCTGTGATTTCTGATTGATTTAATTGCGAGTGCAGTGAGCTTGCAGAGAGACTCCGCCCACACTCTCTTCCGATTGGCTGTGATTTCTGATTGATTTAATTGCGAGTGCAGTGAGCTTGCAGAGAGACTCCGCCCACACTCTCTTCCGATTGGCTGTGATTTTTGATTGATTTAATTGCGAGTGCAGTGAGCTTGCAGAGAGACTCCGCCCACACTCTCTTCCGATTGGCTGTGATTTCTGATTGATTTAATTGCGAGTGCAGTGAGCTTGCAGAGAGACTCCGCCCACACTCTCTTCCGATTGGCTGTGATTTCTGATTGATTTAATTGCGAGTGCAGTGAGCTTGCAGAGAGACTCCGCCCACACTCTCTTCCGATTGGCTGTGATTTCTGATTGATTTAATTGCGAGTGCAGTGAGCTTGCAGAGAGACTCCGCCCACACTCTCTTCCGATTGGCTGTGATTTCTGATTGATTTAATTGCGAGTGCAGTGAGCTTGCAGAGAGACTCCGCCCACACTCTCTTCCGATTGGCTGTGATTTTTGATTGATTTAATTGCGAGTGCAGTGAGCTTGCAGTGAGTGTGTGTGAGTGTGTTCTTACAGATCGACCTGCTCTTGTGTCTTCAGGTGAGCCACCAGTAGAGTGATGTGTAGGGTGTCCACAGGTATCAGCGCTCGTGACAGACGAGAGTCCTTCTCCAGCACCAGCTTCTGCACGTCCTGCACCGCCTGTTTGATCTGACACACACACACACACACACACACACACATAGAAATAAAACAAACAGACTCGTCAGGTTTAGATAAGCAGCTCCCGTCACTGGCTCGTACCTCAGGATTGGTGATCGGCACTGAGACAAAGTAGTTTGGCCGAGCAGCCTCCTTCTTCTTCTTCTTTTTATCGCCATCTTCCTCACTCTCCACTCGACTGCTGTCTCCTCTCTTACGCTTCTTCTTCTCGCTGGATTCTGAGCTGGCGACTGAAAACACACAGACAAGCATTCAGCCGTCACAGCAATGATCAGAATCTAAGATTCATTACATTTAAACCTGCAAATAAACACACAGTTTTGTGTTTTTCTTTATATTAAGTGTCTTTAACTACTATGAACTAACATTTCAGTTAATTAACTACATGTTTTATCACTGTACTTATATTTAAAAGCTACCAGCATGTCTTTAATTAATCTCTGAAATCATCAGAACATGATCATCAGGTTCTGTTCATTCTCAAACTCACATTCATGTCTCTGTTCAGACGGACATTATCATTTGTCGTGAAAACATTTGCATGAAATCAGAAACAGAGGCACGTTCACTAGTCGGACTGTAAATCTCAGAATGTCAGCGCTATTGATCGAGGAGCGAACGCTGACAAACAGAAGCATTTCTGAACTCTTGGCGAGAGCAGAAGCAGAAACGCGCCCGACAAATGTTTTATTCATAGCATGTAGCCAGCTGGGAAATCTGAATGCAAGAGCAGCTGCGGTACTAGGACGATCCACGGATCGCTTGGCAACCGAACACCGTCCCTCAGTCCAGCGTGGCTCTCTCAGTGCCTGCCATGCTTCAGCGCTTCATGCAATGATTCCTGCACCCGGAAGATGACACGAGCCCGCAGGAGCCGCGTCGCACCGCCGCTTTAAGAGGTAAGTCGAGCCTCAGCTGTTGTTCTAGAAGGGAAAGTGTGGACTCACAGCCCAGCTCTCTCCAGACCTCGGTGTTTGCGAAGGGAAGCTCGGCCATCAGGCTGCTGGCGCATTCTGCCTCCTTCTGCTGCTGCTTCTTCTTGCCTGTCGCTTTCTTTGGCTCTTTCTTTGCTTTTTTGAACTTCTTGACTGCTAGAAACAGATACAAAGAAAGAGCATATGAGGACTGAAGACTAACACTGACTCAGATGTTTGCATGGTGTCGATCGCTTTAAGTCGAGTTACTGCAGGTTTAACATTGAACATCAGATTAGAATACTGTAACACTGAAATACTGCATGCTTGATTTCCAAATAACCCTTGAATTGTTTCATGTTGGAATCTCATTGTGCTCTGCACTTATCCAGAATGTTTAGTCTGGCTGGTATTTTCCTTGACTGTTGTTTTATAGTTGTACTCATTGTTTTCGATGAAATGCAATGTCCATGTGTGCAAAAATACCACAAAGTTTGATGCACAACTTTTGACGTCTGACACAAAAGATATGGGAAATTTTCTTTTTATTGCCTTTTTTCCCACATAGTAATCAATATAAAATTTATCCTGTGCTTAAAAACCTTTTAGTGGCTCAATTTTTGTGATATCAACTTCAAATTTGGGACACAACTTGGTTAGACATTGATTTTATAGCAATTTTAGAGTCTATAATCTTTAGCGAAATATATATTTAGTAGCAAAATAAAAATGCTTAGTTCACTACATTTGCTTTACAGTAAACTTCTATAACCTTTTTTTACACTTTTTATTTTTTTAAGCGCTTTCACTTCTGCAATAATCTGAGTGTCTTCATTAAAGGTGCAGTAAGTGATTTCTGAGAAACGCTGTTGATATTTGAAATCTCAAAAAACAAACACGCCCCTATTTTGATAGCCCCACCCCCAAATCCACAAACACATTATAGCTGCATCTCATGGTGCGTTCAAGTCCTCTTGGGAAGTTTGTATTTACAAGTTGAGAAGTCGTGTTTACGAAGTCAGGTGCCTTTAAGTCACCCTATTTGGGTGTGAGCAAAAACACGCCGTTTTTGTGTGTGTCCCTTTAAATGCAAATGAGCTGCTGCTCCCGCCCCTTTTCCAGAAGAGGGCGGAGCTTTAACAGCTCAACAACAACAAAGCTGGAGAATCTCACGCAGCCAAAATGAGGATTGTCAGTAACGGTGTTCAGCCTTACATTGTTCAAACCGGAGTCGACACTGATGGAGAGACTCAGGAAGAAGTTACAACTTTTAGACGTTTCTGAATGGTTAGTGGATAAATTGATGTAGTTGCTGTGGAGTTGATTCAACTCATCCACTAGCATGTGCCGTCATGTTCATCTTTTGTGTTGAATTGACCCTCGTTTGTGAAGCAGTCCGGCGTAAAATGACGGCATGACAACAACACTCTACTACAACAACTCTTCCTCTTCTCGGGGGCGGGGTTTATGTAAATTTTAGGGTTTGTGATGTCAATAACCCAGGAAGAAGCTCGTTGTAGTCCCTACCAGCTGTTAGTTGTAGCGATTTATCTCTCTCTTTGCATTGAACTTTGAGTGCCGTAACTTTGCAGATGTTGTTTATGATCAAATTACACACTAACTAAAGTTAAAAAAGTCAAATCATAATCAACTACTCCTTTACTTCTAGAAAATGAACAAAGAATGGGCATCTGGTGTGTTTTGCTTTTTAATGTTTTCTTTATTAATTTATGAAGGCACTGTAAACTGTATTGTTACACATTATGTTGTTCTATTACAATGCTATTATATTTTGTGCGAGGAATTAGCTTATTTTGTTGTAAATGGAAAAGCTTGAAAATGTCACTGCTAAATACTTATAAATATTGTGCTATTCCGAAAAAGAAAATCCTGAGCTTCCCACTCGTATTTGTGGTGGCGTTCATGCGTAAATACGATCTTTTTGACATGACTTGAATGCACTATCATTTGAAGGAGGTCGCATTTGAAGGTTGTATACATCATCAAGGATATCTTATTTATTAGTTAAAGTAACTGTATTAAAATTGACTGTTATTCCTCATTAGGTCTAAAATACTGTAATTTCTTTCTTACTTTGCAATCTAACGGTTACTTTTCTTAAATACGACCACCTCAATGATCTATGCGGCCAACAAATGCACCCTCCGGAGGACGCAGCCTTCGAAATGAGACGCAGCTAATGCAAAACAGGCACCTCCCCCCAATGAGTGGACACGCCCCTTATTGGCTACAAGCGTGTTTTGGTGCTTTCAACGGCGTTTCTCAAAAATCGCTTACTGCACCTTTAAAAGTTGCTTCACAGTTGATTAAAAAAGAAAAAAAAAGAAAACAAGCGTTAGTAAAGAGAAAATACATTATTTGTCGCTTAAGTATATCAAGTCATATTGTCTTATAAAGGCTGTTTATTTGTCATCTCTTCGGTTAGTCAAAAGCTCGCGCACATGTCCAGTAGTGTGCATGTCTCACCCTTGGTAGTGTCCTTGAGTTGCCTGGCGGTCTGCGGGGACACAGAGTTGTTATTGTTGTCCTCCATGGAGCTCGACTGACTCTCAGCACACACTGCCCGCCTCACACTCACACTGCACGGGCTCTGAGAGGTGACCCGCTGCACCTCACTACACTTGATCACTACTGAGTGGACACCTGCAGTGAACAGCCCTGAGAAGCGCTTTATCGATCTAGCGAGCAGAAAGTGGCGACTGATCATGTCCAGTCAGTCTAGTACAGGTGTGTGATGATCATGTAGTTAATGTCGCTGGTGATTTAATCGCCCTATATGAGTGTCTATCGTGTAAATCAGCTCTTGAATCTACTGCACTACAGGATCAGCTTTCGAGTTAAAAACAGATCATAGTGTTTACTGCAGCACAACATAACACCACACACATGGTACGAGCAGTCAGAGGGGACACGCGGTGCTCGAAGGGAAAAGCGTTTCAAAAAAACAGAAGTGACGGTATAGTTTTAAAAGGAATACTTTACACATAACTGAAGGTCCCGTCATCTTTTACTCACTTTCGTGTAGTTTCAAAATGAGATATTTGTGCTCGTCACAAACGCTGCTGTTTTCCACATAATCAAAGATGTATGACTCGTGCACTATATTTTGAAGTCTTGCTTTGACATGCTGTAAATCTCACGTGGACTTCTGCATATTCAAATTTTGTGCATCATCAAGAGGCGGGAAAAATGCATAAGAAAAAATGTACGATCCTAAAATAGGCTAATATAACTTTCCTTTGATTTTGTGCTGACATTATGTATGGAATCTTGTTTCCGTCATGGAATATTTTTTTTTTTTTTAAAAAGGTAGGCCTAATAATGCGACTTTTTATCTTTTTTTTGCGTTCTTATATCTCGCAATTCTGATATTTTTCCTCGGAATACTGAGTTTACATCTGGTTTTCCCCCCCTTACTAGATAACAAAATAATATCTGACAATTCAGACTTTTCTTCTCAGAATTTCAATAAAAAAAACCTCAAATTATTGAAATATAAACTTTATAAACCAAATTGTGAGATAAAATTTTGCAATTATCTTTTATATATATATATATATATATATATATATATATATATATATATATATAGATTCACCCTGATAATGATGGCTTGGCTCATGAATATTAAAGAGGTCCTATAAAGCAAGATGTAATAAGTCTCCCAGAATGTGTCTGTGAAGTTTCAGCTCAAAATCCCCCACAGATCATTTATTATAGCTTGTCAAATTTGCCCCTATTTGGGAATGAGCAAAAACACGCCGTTTTTGTGTGTGTCCCTTTAAATGCAAATGAGCTGCTGCTCCAGAAGAGGGCGGAGCTTTAACAGCTCAACAACAACAAAGCTGGAGAATCTCACGCAGCCAAAATGAGGATTGTCAGTAACGGTGTTCAGCCTTACATTGTTCAAACCGGAGTCGACACTGATGGAGAGACTCAGGAAGAAGTTACAACTTTTAGACGTTTCTGAATGGTTAGTGGATAAATTGATGTAGTTGCTGTGGAGTTGATTCAACTCATCCACTAGCATGTGCCGTCATGTTCATCTTTTGTGTTGAATTGACCCTCGTTTGTGAAGCAGTCCAGCGTAAAATGACGGCATGTCAACAACACTCGACTACAACAACTCTTCCTCTTCTCGGGGGCGGGGTTTATGTAAATGTTGGGGTTTGTGATGTCACTAACCCAGGAAGAAGCTCGTTGTAGTCCTTAAAAAGTGATTTCTGTAAAAGAAAATATCTCTCTTTGCATTGAACTTTGAGCGTTGTAACTTTGCAGATGTTGTTTATGATCAAACAGCAACATTACACACTAACTATAGTTAAAAAAGTCAAATCATAATCAACCACCCCTTTAACTTATCCAGGATTAACTAATTGGCTGAAAGGCAGATTTTATAGTCAAAATTATGAATCCTACTATTGTGAAGGCTTGGATTATGAACTGAACAGTTCAGGCAGATTCATCAGATAAGCCTTTGCCATAGTAGAAGCTGCTTTTTGGTTTCTTGAATTGATTTATTTGTTCTTTGTATCCAGCGCTTCCTTCAGCCACACTGAGGCCTTTATTTCCAAACATAAATCGTTCTTCCGTCTTGACGAAACATGACACAGAGAAGGGCACAGGAAACTGACCTCACAATCTAATGATTAACATGCTATTAAAAATTCTTTCGTTAACCAACAATAAATGTAGAAGTTCAAAGAATCAAACAACCAGAAAAAAGACAAAGACAGAAACTCTTCTGCACATTGCATTAGTGTGCTGTGAAAGCCTTTGTTTGTTCAGACCTTGAACCTACTGACGGATTATTTCACTTTCACAAACGCTGTGGGAAGAAACGCAGAGGTATAAGTGAGCGCACATATTCTGATAACACGGGTATTGTGTTGTAGAATGGCAGCGGCGCTGCTCTGTTATTGGCTGTGTTCAGCTTCTCTCTCACACCCTTGTTTGTGTGGTGTAACATTAGACTGCCGCTTGGGTTTCAGGCCGCGGAGGGCGAGCAGAACCACAGCAAACAGGTGTAAAGGAAGGACCGGTTCCCCGACCCGTTCATCCAGGTGAGCCTGACGGTTCCTGCCCTGATGTTTACCTGAGAAGGTTTGTCCTGGAGTTTGAGGTGAGCCAGTGGAGCGCCGGGGGCTGTGTAACGGGGTCAGGGCTTCAGTTACACTCCATTCTCTCTTATGAATGCACTGCTTGCTCTTTAACAATACAGGAAAACCTTTTCTCAGTAATTACAAAGCTCCAGTTCCATGATGAGGTTTTGTCAGAGCTGTGGAGAGCAAATATTTAAAGAATAGCTTGATCATCATGTGACTCTTCATGCCAAACACGCTAACCACATACTGTATGACTTTTATTTGAATGCCTTTACAGCTCTTCGTGTTTTCAGTTCTGTGAAAATAACTAGGATGCTTTTCTGAAACATGATGGTTTACTCTTCTAGTCTCTTATGTGTCATAGTGAGAGTGTACACGTCTGATGATTAAGATGCACTTTAAAGGAGCAGTTCACACAAAAATGAAAATGAAGTCATTAGAAATCTGTGTACTTTTTTCTTGGAATACTATTTTTTTTTTTTAGAATCATCTCTTTTCCATGACTGTGACTATGGAAACATGTTTCCGCCAACAGAGTACAAAAAGAATTGTTTTATGTTTTCATTTTTTTAACTTCATGGAAACAAGCTTCCATAGTGACCACAACATTTAAATGTTTTTAAATTGTTTTTTAATTAAACGCTCTATTTGTATAATTCAGAAACCTTTGTTATTAGCGACACCGGTGGGCGTTAAGTGAACTGCAGCAGCAGCACTCGTACACATGTAACGCACTAGAGACTAAACGTGATTCAAGACCCCGATATACTAACGGCGAAAGTCTTTTTTGTTCTTCGCTTAGAAGTAAAAAGTTTCCTTTGCAGTGATATACTGTTAATGAACACCTCAACTCCGCCCACATTTAGATGAATATCTAAATTATGTGCTGCACGCTTCCCTCTCAATCAAAATAAACACAACAAAAAAGACAGCAGTGAGAAAACAGCAGTTCAGAAAGCATCTGATCGTAAACGTCACATCCTTTTGATTTTCCCGGCAAAACCGGTGTGGTGACAAATCAAGTCCTCCCTTGAAATCCGGTCTCTGTTAGGACCCCAATTATGTTCAATTTGTTTTAATAACACTCATATATATTTAGTATAATCATTAACTAATAGCAGATAGAGATCTGATTTTGTGGGAGGACCTCATTTGTCATGACACCGTCCCGAGTCCTTCACATAAAAATCATAGAGACATTCATAGACAACCAAGGAAGTCTGGGAAGGTCTCAGTTTTTAAGTTTTGTTATAAGCTGTTCACATATTGGCAATAAAAAAGCGAGGAATATATGAAAATTGTGTGTGGAATAGGCCGATTTCCTATTTTTTTGTCCTTTCGTAGCTTGTATGGAACAGGGCAGCCTAAGCATTTATCTGAATTTGTCATTTTTGTTATGGAACTACGGGGCAGCCTGAACATTGGGGAAAATCAGTAAACCGTTTGCACTATTTACTACGTTTCCTCGATTTGCTAAAACGTGCGCGGGATTTACTATTTCATTTCCTCGATTTGCCAAATAGTGCGCGGGATTTGCTATTTCATTTCCTCAATTTGCCATATCGTGCGTGGGATTTACTATTTTGTTTCCTCGATTTGCTAAATTGTGTGCGGGATTTGCTATTTCGTTTCCTCGAGTTGCCAAATAGTGCGCGGGATTTGCTATTTCATTTCCTCGATTTGCTAAGTCGTGCGCAGGATTTGCTATTTCGTTTCCTCAATTTGCTAAATCGTGCATGGGATTTGCTATTTCGTTTCCTCAATTTGCTAAAACCTGCACGGGATTTGCTATTTTGTTTCCTCAATTTGCTAAAACCTGCACGGGATTTGCTATTTTGTTTCCTCAATTTGCTAAAACCTGCACGGGATTTGCTATTTCGTTTACCTGAGAAGGTTTGCTAAATCGTGCGCGGGATTTCCTATTTCGTTTCCTCGATTTGCTAAATCGTGCATGGGATTTGCTATTTCGTTTCCTCAATTTGCTAAAACCTGCACGGGATTTGCTATTTCGTTTACCTGAGAAGGTTTGCTAAATCGTGCGCGGGATTTCCTATTTCGTTTCCTCGATTTGCTAAATTGTGCGCGGGATTTGCTATTTCGTTTCCTCAATTTGCTAAAACCTGCACGGGATTTGCTATTTCGTTTACCTGAGAAGGTTTGCTAAATCGTGCGCGGGATTTGCTATTTCGTTTCCTCGATTTGCTAAATCGTGCGCAGGATTTGCTATTTCGTTTCCTCAATTTGCTAAATCGTGCATGGGATTTGCTATTTCGTTTCCTCGATTTGCTAAATCGTGCGCAGGATTTGCTATTTCGTTTCCTCAATTTGCTAAATCGTGCATGGGATTTGCTATTTCGTTTCCTCAATTTGCTAAAACCTGTACGGGATTTGCTATTTCATTTACCTGAGAAGGTTTGCTAAATCGTGCGCGGGATTTCCTATTTCGTTTCCTCGATTTGCTAAATCGTGCACGGGATTTGCTATTTAGTTTCCTCAATTTGCTAAAACGTGCACGGGATTTGCTATTTCGTTTCCTCAATTTGCTAAAACCTGCACGGGATTTGCTATTTCGTTTACTTGAGAAGGTTTGCTAAATCGTGCGCGGGATTTGCTATTTCGTTTCCTCGATTTGCTAAATCGTGCACGGATTTGCTATTTAGTTTCCTCAATTTGCTAAAACGTGCACGGGATTTGCTATTTCGTTTCCTCAATTTGCTAAAACCTGCACGGGATTTGCTATTTCGTTTCCTCAATTTGCTAAAACCTGCACGGGATTTGCTATTTCGTTTACCTGAGAAGGTTTGCTAAATCGTGCGCGGGATTTCCTATTTCGTTTCCTCGATTTGCTAAAACTTGTGCGGGATTTGCTATTTCGTTTCCTCAATTTGCTAAAACCTGCACGGGATTTGCTATTTCGTTTACCTGAGAAGGTTTGCTAAATCGTGCGCGGGATTTACTATTTCGTTTCCTCGATTTGCTAAATCGTGCGCGGGATTTGCTATTTCGTTTCCTCGATTTGCTAAAACTTGTGCGGGATTTGCTATTTCGTTTCCTCAATTTGCTAAAACCTGCACGGGATTTGCTATTTCGTTTCCTCGATTTGCTAAATCGTGCATGGGATTTACTATTTAGTTTCCTCAATTTGCTAAATCGTGCGCGGGATTTCCTATTTCGTTTCCTCGATTTGCTAAATCGTGCATGGGATTTGCTATTTAGTTTCCTCAATTTGCTAAAACGTGCACGGGATTTGCTATTTCGTTTCCTCAATTTGCTAAAACCTGCACGGGATTTGCTATTTCGTTTACTTGAGAAGGTTTGCTAAATCGTGCGCGGGATTTGGTATTCCGTTTCCTCGATTTGCTAAAACTTGTGCGGGATTTGCTATTTCGTTTCCTCGATTTGCTAAATCGTGCGCGGGATTTGCTATTTCGTTTCCTCGATTTGCTAAAATCGTGCGCGGGATTTGCTATTTCGTTTCCTCGATTTGCTAAAACTTGTGCGGCATGATTTGCTATTTCGTTTCCTCAATTTGCTAAATCGTGCGCATGATTTACTATTTCGTTTCCTCGATTTGCTAAATCGTGCGCATGATTTGCTATTTCGTTTCCTCGATTTGCTAAAACTTGTGCATGATTTGCTATTTCGTTTCCTCGATTTGCTAAAACGTGTGCGGATGATTTGCTATTTCGTTTCCTCGATTTGCTAAATCGTGCGCGGATGATTTGCTATTTCGTTTCCTCGATTTGCTAAAACGTGCGCGGGATTTGCTATTTTGTTTTCTCGATTTGCTAAATCGTGCGCGGGGTTTGCTATTTTGTTTCCTCGATTTGCTAAAACTTGCGCGGATGATTTGCTATTTCGTTTCCTCGATTTGCTAAAACTTGTGCGGGATTTGCTCTTTCGTTTCCTCAATTTGCTAAAACGTGCGCGGGATTTACTATTTCGTTTCATCGATTTGCTAAATCAGGCACAGGATTTGCTATTTCGTTTCCTCAATTTGCTAAAACTTGTGCGGGATTTGCTATTTCGTTTCCTCGATTTGCTAAATCTTGCACGGGATTTACTATTTCGTTTCATCGATTTGCTAAAACGTGCGCGGGATTTGCTATTTCGTTTCCTCGATTTGCTAAATCGTGCGCGGGATTTGATTAACTATTTCGTTTCCTCGATTTGCTAAATCGTTTGCACGGATGATTTGCTATTTCGTTTCCTCGATTTGCTAAATCGTGCGCAGGATTTGCTATTTCGTTTCCTCGATTTGCTAAAACGTGCGCAGGATTTGCTATTTTGTTTTCTCGATTTGCTAAATCGTGCGCGGGGTTTGCTATTTTGTTTCCTCGATTTGCTAAAACTTGCGTGGGATTTGCTATTTTGTTTCCTCGATTTGCTAAAACTTGTGCGGGATTTGCTCTTTCGTTTCCTCAATTTGCTAAAACGTGCGCGGGATTTACTATTTCGTTTCATCGATTTACTAAATCGTGCACGGGATTTGCTATTTCGTTTCCTCAATTTGCTAAAACTTGTGCGGGATTTGCTATTTAGTTTCCTCGATTTGCTAAATTGTGTGCGTGGGATTTGCTATTTCGTTTCCTCAATTTGCTAAAACTTGTGCGGGATTTGCTATTTAGTTTCCTCGATTTGCTAAATTGTGTGCGTGGGATTTGCTATTTCGTTTCCTCAATTTGCTAAAACTTGTGCGGGATTTGCTATTTAATTTCCTTGATTTGCTAAAACTTGCGCATGATTTACTATTTCGTTTCCTCAATTTGCTAAATCTTGTGCGGGATTTGCTATTTAGTTTCCTCGATTTGCTAAATTGTGTGCGCAGGATTTGCTATTTCGTTTCCTCAATTTGCTAAAACTTGTGCGGGATTTGCTATTTAGTTTCCTCGATTTGCTAAATTGTGTGCGCAGGATTTGCTATTTCGTTTCCTCAATTTGCTAAAACTTGTGCGGATGATTTGCTATTTAGTTTCCTCGATTTGCTAAATTGTGTGCGTGGGATTTGCTATTTCGTTTCCTCAATTTGCTAAAACTTGTGCGGGATTTGCTATTTAATTTCCTTGATTTGCTAAAACTTGCGCATGATTTACTATTTCGTTTCCTCAATTTGCTAAATCTTGCACGGGATTTGCTATTTCGTTTCCTCGATTCGCTAAATCGTGCGCAGGATTTGCTATTTCGTTTCCTCGATTTGCTAAATCGTGCACGTGATTTACTATTTCGTGTCCTCGATTTGCTAAAACGTGCACGTGATTTGCTATTTCGTTTCCTCGATTTGCTAAAACATGCACGTGATTTGCTATTTCGTTTCCTCGATTTGCTAAATCTTGCGCATGATTTACTATTTCGTTTTCTTTCATTTCCTCGATTTGCTAAAACGTGCACGTGATTTGCTATTTCGTTTCCTCGATTTGCTAAATCGTATGCGGGATTTACTATTTCGTTCCCTCGATTTGCTAAAACGTGTGCATGATTATCAAAACGAAGGAGCGAATTAGTAAATCCTGCCCACAATTTAGCCTACTATTTTTTCCTGCATGTCATGTGCGGGGCTCTGCACAAAACAGCATGATGACAGAACTTCCATTTTTTTGAGATGCCTGTCATAGTCACACACAGACACCTTCACTTCACTGCATTAATAATCACTTATAATGAAAGAATATTCATGAAAAATAGTGCTGTTAATACTATAAGAGCTAACTATATATAACAATAATATTTATGAATATATTATTAATACATTTAAATATTACCACATAATGTATGCCATAATATTAATGTTAATATTATAAAAATGTATACTTTTTAAAACATTTTATACTTTATAATATTAGTACTAATTGTTCTGCCCATGTCAATGGTTTAATAGCTTAAGCGTGTGTGTGTGTGTGTGTGTGTGTGTGTGTGTGTGTTTGTACAGTATGTGACTAAGGCCAAACTTAGCATCAAGAGGCTTTAAAAGCAAAAGAGTCACTGTATCCTCTCTCCATCACAAATCCCCTTTCACGTTAACCCTGTCCACAGGCATTGGTCAGCGGTCAGATCAGCAATACGCTATTTTTACTTCAGGTATTAGCCCAGTTCGCTGCCAACCTTTCCTTGTTGTGCCGTAAGTAACTCTGGAGTCGGTTCCACATTCAGTCTCTTGCGCTGGATCTGTGTTTCGTCGGATGTCTGCGGTCCAGGTGGTGGACTGTGATAATGCTTTTGCTGTAATCCTCTGAAATCTGTACAGTCATGCTCTGGGATTTCAGCAGAAACGTCAGCACTCACTGGCGGAAGGAGAAGTTTTAATAGCGGAAGAAGATCTACCAGGGGAAGATATATCAGGCTGATGAATTTCCTGCAGGTGAGCGGAGTCGTCTGAGCTGGACTGAGAACAGCATCACACAGGTACGCATGACCTCTTCATCTGTTAGCTCTGTCAAGGTTGCAAATGTACAGAAATGAGTGAGTCTGCCCTAAACTCTCTTTCCTCTCTCTCTCTCTCTCTGTCCTGCCATCAATCACAACAAATGCGGATGGATTATGACCATATTCTCTTCTGGACATCTGTCCGTCCTCCGGTGAGTGGCAAGTTTTGTTCAAGTCAAGAGTTTAGACACGATGAATTCATCATGAAACCTTCTGATCTGCATGCTCGACATGAGTTCTGTAGACAAATTAATTGTGATTTCACATTCAAATGCATCATGAAGTGCATCAATTCTGTGGATCTGTACATCATTACTGTAAATATCAGAATGTAAGGTGGTTTTCTGCTCATGGAATGTTCAAGCGTCTGAAGTATTGTGTAAAGTATCAGTATTGTGACATTTCTGAGTGAAATGGAATATTGAATTGAAGGCGGGGCTTCATTTTTGGATTAACATGCACAGATTAATTGTTCACCAAGTGATGTGGGTCAATTTTGATTTAGAGTGCATTTTAAAGGGTTAGTTCACCCAAAAATTAAAATTCCGTCATTAATTACTCACCCTCATGTCGTTCCACACCCGTAAGACCTTCATTCATCTTCAGAACACAAATTAAGATATTTTTGATGAAATCCGAGAGGTTTATGACTCAATGTCTATAATCAACACTTTCAAGGTCCAGAAAGGAACTAAAGACATCGTTAAAACAAGTCATGTGACTGCAGTGGTTCAACCTTAATGTTATGAAGAGACGAGAATACTTTTTGTGCACAAAAACAAAACAAAAATAACGACTTTATTCAACAATCTCTTCTCTTCCCTGTCATTATCCTTACGCAGGTGACGCATCCTTCCATGTTTACGTCTGAATGCTGGCTCAGTATTGGCCAAAGCTGATCACATGATCAGCACGATGCATACATGTGATGCTGACGCAGGAGCCGGCCAATAATGAGTCGGCGTTCTGACGATGAACCTGGAAGCGCTGGACGTAAACAACGTATGAGAATGACACAGAAGAGAAGAGATTGTTGAATAAAGTCGTTATTTTTGTTTTGTTTTTGCGCACAAAAAGTATTCTCGTCTCTTCATAACATTAAGGTTGAACCACTGCAGTCACATGACTGTTTTAACGATGTCTTTAGTACCTTTCTGGACCTTGAAAGTGTTGATTATAGATATCGAGTCATAAACCTCTCAGATTTCATCAAAAATATCTTGAACGAAGTTCTTACGGGTGTGGAACGACATGAGGGTGAGTAATTAATGACAGAAATTTTTATTTTTGCCTGAACTTACCATTTAAATCAGTTCTGCAGGATTTTCCCCAGCAAGAATCAGTGCAGAAAATGCAAAAATAGTCTGCAGATTCATCTAACAGCCTTACCAAAATACCAAAACACCGCAGTTATTACCAGAAGCTCAATCTCATGGGTCCAATGAGAACATTTTTATGAGTGGGCCCTGTTTTCATGATTATTAGTTATAGTTATTACAATATATATGCAGTAACACGGTATTTAGACCATTGTTATTAAAAAAAATGAAATGAAGAAAGGTTTTCACTGAGTTTGAAGGAGATCCCATGTTTAATTTATGCAGTCATAACCGCAAGGTGAATATAAACTTGTATAATAACAGTGCAAATTCCAAGGAAGTTTCTTCAGCGCTCAGTTGACTAGCATGTTGCTGTGGAGATGGTTAGACTGGTTCTTTTACTAGTCCTGTGACTTTAAATATATCCACTAGTGAGCGCTATTTCACTGAAAGTCGACAGCCTTCGCTGCGGTTCCTTCGGTAATCAACATCCTTATTATAAACCACTCTCAGAGCCCACCAATAGAATTCGAGCATTTCAGACAGACACCGAGTCCCACCAATTAGATCCCGAGTTCGACTTCTGCCAGCCAATCAAATCGCAGAGGCGGGGTTTGTGCACGCCCGTCGAGGGGAGGGTTCGCGTGTTTCACTACGTTGGCTTTTCTCCCAGAAAGATTTCGGTGTGGGAATTTCAATTTTACATTTCTGAGGCGGTCGGAAGCAATTTTTACCGGAGACCTCATCCTGAAAGTTTCGCTGAACACGTCTAGACTGAATAAGGTAGGCGATCGTGGCTGTTTTTCATCATATCAGGAGTGTGTGTGTGTGTGTGTGTGTATATTTCCCTCAGATGATCCCGCATGGATCCGCAGGAGCGCGTCATTATGAGCCGTTAGTCTGATTTAGAGAGATAAAACTGTTCGGTTAAATATTAATTATGTGTCTGAATATGATCAATGTGAATCTGTGTGTTGAATGAATCGTGTAAAGATGATTTACAGCCTTTCGTGTGTTAATCGCGCCGCTGAGGTGATTGTAAATGTCGTTGGTGTGTGTCTGTGAGGTAAATGTGTGCGATTCATACCGAACATATGGACACACTCGTGTCAAATCCCCTATGGCGTCTTTATGTAACGCTATAATCTCCAGTCGTGATGTTTACATCGATCACCGCCTGCTTTAAGAGCACTTTACACGGCTGAGTTCGTGTACCGCTCATCTGGATGATAGACGGCATAACATCAGCGCGTTTTCAAGCAGCTGGAGGCCGTGATAATCATGTTAGCGTGTTTTGTTCGTTGAAATTCAGCGGCACGTGCCCTTAATGCAGCGAGCTGCCCGCGTGGCTGGCGCGCGATCACAGCTCTGTGTGTGTGTTTAGTGTTTTGGTCTGGTAGTGCTTTTACGTGCAAATGAACACACAATTAATATGTGGATGACGCGACGCCATCTTCGTGTGACGCGCACCTTCTGTCCAGATGTGCTCCACATTACACGCCCACACTGCGCGCGACAACCTTCGACCTCAAAGTCAAGTTTTATTTTTATCTCAACACTAAAATATTCTAGTTGATGGCCAAAAAAACGGACCAAAATGACCGAGGTTATTATTTAATATCAAACTATTCTGACAGACTGTTTAACGCGGTGTGTTTTGGTTTTGCATCAGTAAAAAGGATATAATTTGCAGACACTATATGGAAAACTTGGCAATTTTTGGAGGGAAATAATTTATTAGTTGGTTTATACTTTTCCAGAGCGCAAAACGGAAGTTACACTCGTCTTTTATTCTCTATTGTCATATATCAGAGTGAAACGCTTTGCAAACAAGAACAAATGTAGGGCGGGGCTTGATTTTTGCCTTTGAGGAATTGATTGGATGGTTGTGCTTTGCTATTGGTGGATCTCATGTGAGTGACAGGTTGCCCCGCCCTTGCGCCAGTAAACACCTCATCAGAGAAGAGATGCTGCAAAAGTAATTTTGATTCAAAATTATGAGGCTCCATTTACACTAGTGCGTTTTGGTTTTAAACGCCGTTTTACGATCTTTGGCTACACTGGTGTTTCCATAGCGTTTCAGAAACGAGCTTCGTCTACAAAACATGACCAAAAATGCATGTCACATGACCTTTCATGCACACTGGGAATGCGTGTACAAGTGTTACTTTTCGAGGTTCTAAAATGCCGTAGTGTAAACTAGGGCTGCATGATTTATCGCGATAAAATCGCACACGATATGGCAAAGGCTGCGATTATTTAATGCGCAGCTTGTCAGAGCTGTACGGTTCTGTGATCAGTAGTAAATGCTTCTCCATCTGAAAGCCAGAGGGCGCTCTTGCGCAGAAACTCAAAACATGCCCTGCAGCAGAAGTAGATAACATGCATCATATCGCTGTAGCTGAATAAACAGAAGATTGAAACGTTTTGATTAGTTAAACATGATTAATAAACACACGACTGCCTTATTCTGTGTAAGAAGCCTCATCATCATCTCACAGAAAGACGCTCAACTGTCGTTATGGAGTGAGTTTGGAGTAAAAACATGTTGTCTTTTGTTGGACAAGATGTTAATAAATGCTTCTCGTGTCTGAAAATTAGTTTGACGCGTGTTGCTTTTTCAAATGTACATTATAAGCGACTCAAACACGCAGTGCTTTCAGATGGATTAGCATTTGGAGCCATACTTCATTGACAAGCCGCGCATAAAAAATAATCGCTGCTTTGCGATTTCATAATCGCACTAAGAATCGCGTTTAAGCGATAATCGTGTTCAAGTTCAATGTTATTTTTCGTATCGTGCGATATATCGTGCAGGCCTAGTGTAAACGACATGCGTAACCGTAGCAAAACTTTGGTGATTTTAAACGAAAACTAGTGTAAACGAGGCCTGAGGCACATAAAACAATAATAACAAAGGTCAGTTGTGATTTCAGGTGTTTATTTTGAATTTTATTTAATTAAATCACTAGCTTTTAATCAACTTCCAAACCCTGTGCATCTACACAAACTCAATCTAGCACACCATCACATGCACAAAAATCAAAATGCAATGCAAGTATGTGTTTCTGCACGGGACGCTGAATTTTAATCCAGCGCGATGTCAAACAGAGACTGCATAGTATACAAAGTAATACAACAGAACAGACATTCTTTTCATTCTGTACACACAGAAACTTTCTTCTCAAAATGCGTTTGACAGTTCGATGCAGCCTGAGCAGTTTTCCTGTGTGAACCACACTGTTTCTTGTTGTGTTGCCTATTTCTAGCCCTGTCTCTAATGCATGCATGGCTCTGTATCCTATAATGAAGTAGGCATATCAACATGTTGAAGGTTTCACTAGCAAATATTTGCGTTTGTAAGTGTCAGTGTGGACGTGCAGATCATGTGACGTGTGTACGAGCTAATGTTTGACAAGAAACAGCCGCTGAGAAAACTCATTCCCATTCGTGTTTTGGGTCTTCAGCGCTTGTTTTGACATTACCAAACGATACGTCACGTGAAACGTGTCGCCCGCCCCGCTGCGGCCGCTTACAGCCGTTGCGAGCGCTGCAGGGATTAGGCTGTGGTGGAGTGTCAGGTTTGGGTGGATCACGGGCCTCTAGCTGAGCTCTATTGGGTGAGATTTGAAGGGTTTACTTCCAATTGGATGGTTTTCCGCTGGTCCTGCTGCTCCGTCACCGAGTTTACCAGTGTAGCTTTATCCCTGACCATCTGTCAGATCCGTGGAGCGTCTCTGAGTGCACAACACACACACACACACACACACAAAGGAAAAGCATCATGTGTTGTGTTCGTAGTGTTTTTGGCTATTTTAGTGTGTTGTGAGGTTACTGCATGTGTCATGTTTTAAGTGTGAACACACTCTGTCTGTTTGTTTGCGCACTCATTATCAGTGTTTTTGTGAGCGTCTGGAATAAAGGGAATTGTTTTGTTTGACCCATTTGGGGTTATTCCCTGCGTTTGGCTTTGGGAAGTTGAATTTGCTTTTTACAGCCATCAGAAACGCAGTTCTATCTCACAGCAGGCTGGTTTATTAGTGCTTCCACCCTAATCTTTTTGTGTTTTTGCCCAGTTAAACACGCTTTCTTATGATTGATAAACATCTGAGTATGACAAATATGCTGCTTTGTTTGGGTCTGTCGCTCTGTGTAAAGTCTGTTTCATCAACATGTTTTCATCCAAGCTGCTGATTTAATTTATATAAAAAAAATTGAAGTGTTGCAAAAATAAAGTAGCGTTTCTGATCTAGGAGTACAAAAAACAAAACGACAGAATGATCACTTCTAGTATATTGTATTAAAATGTGTATTAAAGCCAAACATCTCATTCAGATGTGTTTCAAATGTATCAATGCAAGTAATTAATCCTATAAATCTGTTATATTTGAATCCTATTTCTGAGGCTGTAACTCAGGGATGTGAAACAGTTAAAATGTAATAAATTTAAATAAAGTGTTTGACTTGTAATTTACCCAAAATGTAATTGTGAGGTAGATGAAGCAGGCATAGGCATGATTAACACAACATGGAGGATGAAAGGACAGTTTCGTTATAAGGAAAACAGATGCACAATAGAACAACAATCTGAGATTATCAGACTGTTATAGAACGAGAACAAGGCAACTAAGTAGATTAGTCCCTATATCTGTGAAAAGTGTAATAATAAACAAACAAAATCTAGAAAATCATAGAAAGGATAGTCTGCTTGTTATATGAAGCTTTACTTGTAAATGTATACATTTCTGTAGCTTTGACTGATTTTAAATTGTAGTTTCTAATCAGGCGTTTATTGTATGGACAGCACAAGAATCATTGGCTGGTAGAAAGAAAAAGTAAGAAATCTGCATTTTGTTTCATATGAAAATAAGATAAGGACTAGAGGTGATATCTTGGAGAGCAGGGTTGATGATGCTGCTGTTTTAGTTTTGTGCAGGTGTGTCTTATGTAGCATAATTTCACAAATCTAAAGCTGGAGAGTTGGAGAGAGAGAGCTCTGATTGGCTGTTCAGTACAGAAAACCGGTCAGTTCATGAGAATATAAGCAAAAGTTATGAAAGCAAGCAAATAGGGCTGCAACGATTAATTGTGATTAATTGTTTGCAAAATAAAAGTCTGTGTTTATGTAATATATATGTGTGTGTGTTCTGTGTATAATAATTATGTATATATAAATACACACACATACAGCTATAAAGTTTAGAAATGTATGCGTGTATTATAAATATATATTTATATATATTTTATATTACATATAAACATAAATATTTTATATATAAATATAACATTTTTCTTAAATATATACATGAATGTGCCTTTAATAATGTATTATTTAGGCTAGCAGTTTATGCTATGGTATCAGAATAGTTTAAGTGGGCTAAGTAATAAATGCAAAGTTAAGTTACCCCCATCCAATTTTTTTTTTTTTTTTTTGTGCTGATCCGAAGTATGATCCGATCTGTGACGTCATAACCATGATGTGATCCGAACCGTGAGTTTTGTGATCCGTTGAACCACTACAGATTAGTAAAGAAACAAATATCTTAAATGGGATTATAACAAGTTTGCAGTAATGCAAAGATGTTATTTAATTTCATAAAAATATTTTAATTTGAAAACGCTGTGCATTTGTTTGCTGTTGTTGCTAGTTTGAGTTGAGAAATACACATTTCAGCATTATCAGTAATCTGTGTGTGTATTTTCATTGAGAACCAAGCAAGATGACTCATGATACTATTTGTTTATTATATCGCTATCGCAATATTGACCTCAATAATCGCAATATGACATTTTCCCCAAATCGTGCAGCCCTAATTTCTGCTTAAATAGACATTTATCTCCTTTATACGCAGGCGCAGAACGTGCGTGCGAGTTGACAGTCGGCTGAAGTTCTTTGCGTGTTCAAGCACACATTTTTTTTCCCCTGACGCAGTTGACGTGAGGCGACAACACCGTCAGCTTTCATTGCTGCTAGTCGGGTTGGTGTGTCTCGGCCTTTAGATTTCAGTTACGTGGTCTGCAGGCCGTATGAAATGTTCAGGTCAGGTGGGCCGGTTACAGCTGTATTTTTTGCAGCCCTGCTCTAGATGATCAACATGATCAAAACTTTGCTGATAAACCTCCGCTGAAAAATCTTCTGTCTCTGATTGAGAGTTCAAGCTGCTTTATCAAGTAAAAGTCTTATAGTATAACTGTACAAACATCCTTCAGCTCGTGCTTCTCGTGTTTTTCTGTTGTGAAATCTGCACTGATTTTTATCATGTAAACATAAGAATAACTTTGATATTGTTAGTAATATTTGAAGCAGCTCTACTTGATTATCCAGACATCATTTATTATAAAAATCACGAGTATCAAATATGATTCATCTCTCAATCATCATTGTATTGCATTATATGTTCATAAAACTAAGCATTTAAATATCATCTTACTGAGACATATTGGCAGATATTGAGTGACGACTGATATATCTTTCTAAACGATCGCTTTCTAAACAATTTTAATGTACGCATATGTCCATTTATAATGCGGTTTCTTCTTCTTAATTCAGTTTTGATGAGCATTTTTGCTGCTGTGCCTTTAAGACTTGAATATGCATATGCCCTTATGATCGGCTGACCTCTTCACCTATTAAGAAAATAACCACTCACCCGCCAACCTGCTCAATACGGAGTTCATATGACACGAGAGCGGATGAACGAGAGGCAGTGCATCTGTCATGTTCACACTCGCTTCTGTCTGTTTAGTTTGGGATTTGAGAGGAAGAGCAGGATAAAGCTGTTCATTCAGAGGAGAAGATCACATGTGGAACATGGATTGAGACGAGAGTCGTCCTGTTTGCTCTGCTGTGAATGACTCTCGTCCTGACGCGTGTCACGGGAGGGTGAGACGGCTTCACTGCCGCACAGGTGCACGCGTGTCACCATAGCAACCGTCACCAGGTGTAAACATGAGCCACAAAACACTTCAATGATGGAAAACTCACAACTGAGTAGTGAAGGACGATCAGAGTTTACAGTGCAATAACTGTATTACTCATTGATATTAATGTTTGCACAGAAACTGCATGATGGTTGAAAAAATGATCAGCATTCACACCGATGTAGTAGATGGCACTTATGGAAAAGCAGAAATACAGCTCTCTGTACAAAAATCTGTCGCTTGTGGGTCTGAACAGACGCTTTAACAGCTGTTCATGTTTGTGCGAACAGAAAACATGCATCACAAACTGACTCAGCCAGTGATCGTCCAGTATATCAGCCCATATTTGTCATTAATAATTGAGCATCAGCTGATATTAGGGCTGGGTAAAAAAATATTGATTTCTCGATTTTATTCGATTCTCATTTTTACGAACCGATATTGATTCTTAAATCCCAAGAGTCGATTAGTCTAGTCTGTTTTCAGTTGATGAATGAGCAGAATATGTAGCACCTCCCATCCAATAAATCGCAATAATCTTTGTTACTTTTGATATGAAGCAAAGTCTCAGATTTCAAATGACGTCCATCTTATTATGAGATTAAAAAAATAAATACCGTTTTGGCGCTGTTTAATGTGGCGTGACAGATCGCTTTAGCGCCTCAGTTAAAGAGAAGCATGTGATCATCCTCTCCTCCTCTTTAATACCGGTTACAGCGCAAAATAAACATGAACATCTGAAGGTATGTTAAAAGATACAGTACAACTTACTGAAATCCGTATCATGTCTCGTGTAATCGCTCAATCAGTGCTTCAACCTCGGAAAGACGTCAATAAAACAGCTTCAATGTCACGTGACGTCACATTTACCTCAGAAAAACATATTCAGTGACCATAAACTCATTAGTCAGATAGAAAAGTGCTCTAGAAAGATAAATATAGCTATGCACCGTTACATATTCATTATAATGTTCTTCAATATTTAATGCATGTTTGAATAAATCAGTTATGACAGCCGCGATTTAAATGATTATATTTTTAAAAAATGAATTGGAGTAGAAATATGATTATGTAATTCTAAACTTTATTTATAATAACATCATTGAGTGTAATTTTAAGTGTTTGTATATAAATAAGTTCATTTTAACCTTCATTATTATTATAGTAGTACCAGCTGACTCTAATGTGTAGTTTACAGCATTAGTTGAGAGATTTTTCCTCTAGAAAATTTTCCATACTGCAACTGATATACTACATCCAAAATAATCGACATTGAATCGAATTGAAAGCATGTGAATAGTAAGCGAATCGAATCGAGAAAATTGTCAATACCCAGCCCTGGCTGATATGTTTTTCTTTTTGGCCAATAAGTGACGTAACCATGATATGAGTGCAGAAGAGGAGCTCAAATCTCTGAATTCATTAGTTTACTCTCCGTTTAAATTATTAAAGATGAAAGCATTGTCATGTATTGTCATGGGCAGAGTTGAATGTGGGGAAACTCTTTCTCTCATCTCTCCCCTCGTTCACTCCCTCTCTTCTGCCCATTAAGTCACAGTAAACCGCAGCACAATGGCCTCATTCACAGAGCGAGCGTCCTGACCTGATCTCATGCTTGTAGGTGAGCGCAGCGCTCCTCTCTAATGACCGCGTCACACGCTTCACATGAACGCGCGGACAGGTGCGGCTGTTGACCCGAGAGCGCTTCATCACCACACGCAGGAGCAGAGGAAGAGGAAGACGAGACGTCAGACCTCTAGCGTGAATCTCCTCTGGTGATGATGGCTCGCGGTCAACGGCATCAGTGGGAACGGGACCAATTAGCATTCACTGCTATGAAGAGGCGTTTGTCAGGGCAGCCAGAGAAAAGACGCGCAGAAAGCTCTGAGGACTGAGCCATCATCTCCATGACCCTCAACACACACACACACACACACACACACACACACATGCATCTACTGCAACCAATGAGATCTCACTGTGGGCGGGAATAGTGCAACAGAATCGAGCTGAGTTCAGAATACACATTTACACAGAAAGGGTTAGTTCAGCTAGTGCTGGGCAGTCAAACTATAATTATCGCTATATAATTTTCCTCAATATAATTATAACAACTTCATTAAGTGTTAGATATAATGGGGGGGAGGGGGGCAGTAGTCCACTAGATAGTGCGCACTAACACTTTCCAAAGGCCAGATGAGTACAGGGAGTGCAGAATTATTAGGCAAGTTGATTTTCTGATCATATTTTTTTCCCAAGCACATTTTACCAATTCCAATCCACATCAATCTTAATAACTACTATTAATATTGTTTTTAATCATTTATAAGTGATATATAATTGTTCATGAAGGCTGGAAATGAAAAATGCCTTATATTCAGGTGTGCAGAATTATTAGGCAGGTTTTCTTTTACAGGCAAAATGAGCCAAAAAAGAGATTTAACTCAGACTGAAAAGTCAAAAATTATTAAATACTCATGAGAAGGACGCAATACTAATGCAATACTAGAAATTGCAAAGTTAAAGCATGACCAAGGGACAGCAAAATGCTCATTGGGTCAGCGGGGTCAGACAAAAACAGGTGGAAAAGAAAAGACACATGTTAACTGCAAAATAATTAAGAATTAAGGTGAAGAATTAAGTGTGAAACCATCAGGAACCCTTTAGTCTCCAGCGCCACCATTTTCCAGAGCTGCAACCTACCTGGAGTCTCCAGAAGTGCAAGGTGTCAGGATCTCAGAGACTTAGGTTAGCTAAAGAATCCTAAAAAATGACCTGCACTTGATAAGAATCACAAGCTGAAGTGTTATAAAATACATGAAGACTGGGTTTTAATAGGGCTTATAGACAGACAGCTTGAGAATGACTCCTGATGGACCAGCACCACATCCTCTTGTACCACTGTTTGAAGAATTTATCCAGAATCTGGCAGTAAGGTGTTTGAGTTCACTTTTAGTCCATCTCTTATCCTGAAATGTCTGTCTTGCAGAGATGGACTAAAAATGATCTTCCAAAACTTACTGCCAGATTCTGGAAGATAAATTCTTCAAACAGTGGTACAAGAGGATGTGGTGCTGGTCCTTCAGGAGTCACTCTCAAGCTGTCTGTTTATAAGGCCTATAAAAACCCAGTTTTTATGTCCAAAATCTTATATGTACATTTAATAGAGTTCACGTCACCGAAAGCAAGAAATATGAGGTGCATTTTATTGACCATCAGTTAATTTCAAAATCAAAGACTGCAATAGGAGAGAGCGGCAACAGCACTGGTATAAGGTCTCATTACTTTTAATGAAGATAATTGTGTGTTATGCGTCTGCGACTTACTTTCACTTTCATATGCGGCCGTTTGCGCGTCAGCTTGCTGAAGAGATCTGCGGCGATGTCATATCTGACTCTCACATGTTTCAGCTTTAGTATTTTTGGGAGAAGTAAAATTTACATATGTAGTTTCAACAACCAGATGCATTTAGACTGGGCATAGACAGTTTTGACCGGAATGCGTCCCAGACCATCTCCTGAAGTGGTTTGAGCGATCAGATTTAAATCCGTCTCAAATGTGTATTTAGGCATTTAGACCTGGTCTTTTCACGATCGGATAGCTATCCGATCAGAGAAAATGCATGAAGTCACCAGGTGCAAACAGACCCTTTGACGTTCTTCAAGCGCTTAGATATACATGGGAGCGTTCGAAAGCAGGCGTCTGTCAGAGGATCCCTAATATATGCTTTCAAATGCTCCCGTGTATATCTAAGCGCTCGGTGAAGAACGTCAAAGATGTCTACGACTGTCACATCAATGGTATAAAAGTGCGTCAAGACTTTGAACTTAAACGTGGCTGGGGCATCTATTTTACTCACACTGCTGTCCGCCATCCTGTTAATAACCTCTTTTTCTTAGGCTAGTTAACTTAAGTTCACGTTTCCCTCATTCATGTGTCGAGCGCCGCCTTGAAGTAGGACGCTTTGAGCAAAGAAATCTATATATAGCGCTTTATTTTTTTAAAAATTAAAATATCGATATTTGGCGCAGCGATACGATTCTCGTATCGCACAGAGAAGGATGACGATATATCGCCATATCGATATTCTGTCCCACCCCTACTCAACTGTGCACGAGATGGAGTGGGACGCGGAAAATGAAGTAAGGCCTCTATACCCGTGCCTTAAGATAACTTTAATTTTCTTTCACACACGGCACAGAGAAACAACTTTCTAATAAAGCGACCAAAACTGCCTGTCAAGTGATAGACGAAACTGACAATGCATTTTCGTCTTTTTTTAAAATGAAAGGCAATGTGGATAAACATTCACAGCCACAATGTACAGAACATCACACAAAGATATAGACAAAAAAGAATAAAACCATTTTGGATCAATAAACCTAAAAAAAAAAATATATAACTGCAGAAAAGCCACACTGCATGCATTTCACTTGTCGGCAAATCATATTAAGTCGGCTAAATTGCCTGTGCGATCAAGCTTTAACTCTACAGCGCAACATCGATGCACAATTGAATTAGAACAGAATATACCGTTCTAATAAATAAAAATAATTTAAAAAAAAAAAAAAACGAAAGTCATAATCAAGTCACAAGAAGCAGAACAAATGTGTGCAAAATGCCTGAAATGCAGGGGAATGTATTCAAAACACAAGCCACAAATAGTTAAATTAGATAACCCAGAGTGATCGATCAATACATTAAAATTAAAGAAATTATTAAAATAACGGAAGTATAGACAGAATTGTCAACTTGTCTTTTTAACTGCAGAGACAATAAATGCTAAACTGGAGTGGAAATCTTTTTAGCTAAACGTTCACAGCATCCAAAAATCTAATTGTAGCCGGCTGAAATTTTGAAATCACTTGTACCCTACCTGATTGAGAGAGAAATATCCAGTCTTTCACGCGATCTGCCTGTGTCCGTTTGAGTCTTTTCAAATAGTGCGCAAGGAAAACCGACTTGGCAGAAGTGTGCCGCAATGTTTGTCGTTGTTGAGCGGACGTGAGCTGTTGGCACAACTTGCGTCTTACTTTTTTTTGGATTTCAAAAGTGCATCCAATTCACGAGACCAATGATCACCCATTAGATATACAAAAGACGAATCATATCTCATGTTTAACCACTGCAGAGACATCAGAGCCAGCGGCAAACGTCAGAAGGACTAGCCGAGGTAAGGCTGCTCTCGGCGGGGTACATGAACGCTGTGCGCCCGGTGATCGCCTGGATCTCACAACTCTGACAACTAGGGCTGCACGATTTATCGCGATAAAATCACACGCAATATGGCAAAGGCTGTGATTATTTAATGCGCAGCTTGTCAGAGCTGTACGGTTCAGTAGTAAATGCTTCTCCATCTGAAAGCCAGAGGGCGCTCTTGCACAGAAACTCAAAATATGCCCTGCAGCAGAAGATAACATGCATCATATCACTGTAGCTGAATAAACAGAAGATTGAAACGCTTTTATTAGTTAAACATGACTGATAAACACACGACTGCCTTATTCTGTGTAAGAAGCCTCATCATCATCTCACAGAAGGACGCTCAACTGTCGTTATGGAGTGAGTTTGGAGTAAAAACATGTTGTCTTTTGTTGGACAAGATGTTAATAAATGCTTCTCGAGTCTGAAAAGAAGTTTGACGCGTGTTGCTTTTTCAAATGTACATTATAAGCGACTCAAACTCGCAGTGCTTTCAGATGGATCAGCATTTGGAGCAATACTTCATTGACAAGCCGCCCATAAAAAACACTCGCAGCCTTAGAGATTTCATAATCGCACTAAGAATCGCGTTTAAGTTCAATGTTATTTTTCGTACCGTGCGATATATCGTGCAGGCCTACCGACAACATCAGATCAAATTTTCGAATAGGCGTTGTCTTTATCAATAAACCACAAATTTGAGCTTTAAACCAGTACATTCTCACCTGAAAAGCTCTTAAAACCACATATCATGACATAATAATGATAATATGTTTAAATTACGCGGGTTTTCTCGATGCATTCTGGGATGCCTGGCTGTCTCAAGTCCGCACAAGTCACCTCTCGATGCATCCTGGATAAAAGGGGCGGATCAAGAACAAATCCGGGGATTTGAACTGAACTTGGCTAGATGTGAACTTTGAATTGGAACAGTATTTGGGCAGCGACTGATGACGTTTCACAAGAACAGACAATATTGAGAAACGGCTATTGTTAAAGATTTAGTCTGATCATGGAAAGTGAAACTTAACTCTGTCACTGGGTGGTTGGATTTATTCACACACATTAAAAGTTTCGTTCTTTTCACATTTTTATTTACAGCATTATCCTAATAGGCTGTATATTAACCTATTGGGAGAGAACTGGTGTGTCTATGTGAAATCAGATATTGAGCACCCCCATAACACCTCCTATCCAAGCATCGAATCGTCGACTATTCAGGGTCACCCCTATTAGTAACGATATAGTTGGCTAATGATGCTTTTATAGGAAACGCACATCGTGAAGAATTCGAATGTGCTTCAGACTGCTGAACACAACAGTATTTGCAAGACAAATTCAGCAGAGCTCTACAGGACACGAGCGAGCTGCTCTTTCAGCTGCTGTAAAGCGCTGTGATTTGAAGAGCAGCACATTTTACCCAAATGACTTCAGGTGAAAGGTTCGCGCTTTAAATTGGCCTCCTGCAGATAAGCTGTTTTTAACTATGGTTGGGACGAAGCCAAACCCCAGGCTGTTCCTCTGCTCTTTCTAATCAGTCTGACAGGAACACGGACGGGACGGACAGATGATCCTCTCTCCAATGGTCTTCCCGTCAGTGTGCATCTGTGAATGAGCTCTGAAGCTCTCCACTGTTTGAGTTTACACTGCAATAATGAAACCAGCTGCTGTTTCAACTCCTTCACATCCGTTATCTGCTTTACACAATAATAACATGAAGCAATAACCAAACACTGGGAATATTTTACAATGTTATTTTTTAATGAAACAATTCTGTTCGTCCAGTATGCATGCACGATACCAGCATAATCCAATCCATAATCCATTTCATACAAGATCCACAGAGATCATTGTTCAAGCACTGGTTTAGTGAGTGGCATGTGCTGATGTAACGCCGGTGTCTCTCTGACGGTCCAGCAGTGTTGCCAAGTCCGTGGTTTTCCCGTGGAATTGGGCTACACTGTTGTATTTCATGTCTGCGGGTTGAAGCGACCCCAACTAACATGATATTTAGCCCCTGGAAAACCAACTTTACCAGGGGAACCCTGCCAGAAACGTGGATTTTACCCCCTGAAACAAGCGGGACGCCCCTGGAACATGATCGAGTAGCAATTGGGCAGGTTCTAAGTAGCAATATGATGGGTTTTGTTGTGGAAACCTGGCAACCCTGCTGTCCAGGGCCTCTGTGGGCGGATGGGCCGAGCGCCCGGCTCTCACATTCATATTCCCACAACCCTTCCGAATGGTTAAGCAATCGCTGTCCCAGCATGCCACAGAATTAGGAGGGCACAGTCAGAGCCATTCTGACAGGAAGAGCACCCTCAGACCTGTCCCCATTTCCACCCACCTTATTAAAAATAACAGCATTACGCTTCAGTGAGGTGACGTGAGAGATGAAGCTCTACTTTTGTGATTTAAAGTAGGACACAAGACCTGCCTTTAAAAAGTGTCAAGTGCAGGAAGATGGCGGTTCATTAGGGCCTCACGAAATCTGTAATTCCTGTTTTTCTCCAAATTCTGCTTTCTGGGATTCAATGGTTTATCTGTCAGTCCAACTTTTTGGGCATAGACCTGAAAATGACATTTC